>NC_056733.1:689721675-689976675 GCF_019279795.1 Protopterus annectens
GTTGGTAGAGCTTATTTGTCCCTCAGCACTTCTGATTAAGTTGCCTCTAATGTAAACAAGTCAGTATTGCTGTTTCTGATTTATTCTCAGCTAGCTTTCCACTTTCATCACATTCCACATCATGTGTGAGCCTTTATGCCAAATACCTTCAGCAGTTCTTGATCTCCAGGAACCAGTTGCGTGGGGGGTCGATCCGCCCCAGGTGGCACTTTTCCCATCACGTCTGTGCATTGTCACACAGACTGTTGACATCCACATCCACCCATGGGTGTTTAACATTGCTTCGCCCGCGCACACGCCAGGAGCCGAGTGGATGTTTTCTTGTTTACTCAATAGCCGAGTTGATGTTTACTTAGTGGATTCAACTGCAACAACAAGTAAGTAAGGAGATATTTTGAGCAGCTTGTATTTATTTATGCAGCTTAAGACACATTTGTGAACGTATATATTTATGCAGCAGCTCCGAGTGGATGTTTACTTATGTATTTATGCATTAGCCGAGCCAATGTTGTTTACTTCCAAGTGCGGATTCAACTGCAGCAGCAGCTCATATTTATTTATACAGAGAGTGTGGATTCTTATGCAGAGAAATAGAGGTGTTTTTTTATTTATGCAGAGTTTTTTTCTGAGGTAGTTTTATTTATGCAGAGAAATAGAGGTGTTTGTAAGCCAAGTGGATGTTATTTACTTTTGCAGCAGCAGTATGCAGAGTTTTTCCAAATGCAGAGGGAGATGTGGCAGCTCAAGTGTGGAATCTTATGCAGAGAAGTGTGTGGCAGCTCAGTTTATTTATGCAGAGAGAATAGAGGTGTTTTATTTATGCAGAGTTTTTCCAAGGAGTCCATGGCTCCCAACTGTCCAGATTTCCACAAAATGCCTGTCTGGAAATGTTTGGCTCATACTTTTGCTCTGTTCCTCTTAAAATATGTGGTTTTCTGGCAAAACAGTGAGAACCAAATTCACTAAATGATAACATTTAAGTTTCAGTCTTATCTTTCAGGAAAAACATGGCAACCCAAAACATTTTATTCTAGCAACTTTCTAAGATTATATAAGCAATGTTTAAACTGTGTCCCTGGTTTTGTGCCTTTGTCCCCACCAATAAATTTTGGCTTTTTACAGATTTCTTGTGCTGCATAGTTGGCAGATATAGCTGAGTGTCAAGTGGATTTTACAAGGAGCTGAGAGCTTTAGGGGAAGAGAAGTTTAGTACTGCTTATACCAAGTCTGTTTTCATTGTTAGTAGCACAACAGGTAGTATACTTACTTTTGATGCAGAAGGCTGTGGGTTCTACTCCCACACTATGCAGATGGATTGCTGATACTGTACTGTATTTACTTTAAACAGAGTGGATGCTGCAGTCCTGAGAATGTACTCCTTTGGAGGAGACACCTAGTAACTACAAGCCTGTTACCAGTTTGCTATTTCAATATTACTAGCTTATCATTTTTTTTTTAATGTAACATAGGCAATTTATTCTTCAAGGGCAGCAGGCACTTTATTTGTAGATGAAACTATGAGATATAAAGTTGCTTGCTAGCAGCAATCTCTTAATTAGTTACACATATCTTTAATGTGGAATTATTTAGATTACTTTTACTTCTGCAGAGATTGTGCATTTTTACTGATATCGGTGGATTGTAATGACAGACGTTTGGGTAGACCTTTATGATGTAAATGTTTTGAATTGGGAAGTTTTGTCATTATTGGTGCATACTTTATCCACCACTGACCAGATGCATTTTCTTTGAATGTGGGTTTCAATCAGTGGCATAGCTAGTGGGAGGTGAGAAGGGTGGTCCACTCCGGGTGGCACTTTGTAATTAACGAGTAGCTATTTTTTTGGACTGGCAGCTGACATGAAAAGATGGAAGTCAGGTGGGGCAGTGGTGGCTTTCCATTTGGCTTATTTGTGCACCATGATCCACACACACACACACACACACACACACACACACACACACACACACACACACACACACACACACACACACACACACACACACACACACAGAGCAGCAGGCTAGCAGGCAGCCCCTTTGACAGTTCGCAGTGTTGGAAAAATAGCGGGAACCCAGGGCCGGGAAGAATATACGAAAAAGGACATGTAGTGCTACAAGAAATATTTATTTATTTATTTATTTATTTATTTATTTATTTATTTTTATTTTATTTATTTAACATTTGTTGACCGGGAAAGTCCGACTAGGTTCCACAGATCCTGTTTTCAGCTGAGGCCCGGGGAGAAATGCTCCAGATGCATGTCTTTAGAATGTTAGTAATTAATAAATTAATTGATTTATCATTATCTAAATGGATGCTTTGTATGGCTTAACAGGTCTACTTTAAAACATCTAAAACCCATAACATCTAATTTCTTAACATTGAGACCCAGAACATCTAAAACATCTAAAACCCAGAACATCGAATTTTATAACATCTAACAGTACAAATCACATGAAAATAACATCTCCTCCACATATAATGACACCAAACTACCAAACACTTTTTACTACGTTTCTGCAGGGGGGCTTGATAGAGTGGGGTTAGGAAATTAACTTTTTCCCACCATAGTGCGATCTTGGAGTTGGTATATTTAATTTACGGGGGGTGTTGGGGCAGAGACCCCCACATAGGGGGTGCAGGGGGGCTTGCCCACCTGAAGACACATAGTAAAAAGTGTGGTTGGTAGTTTGGTGGTGTTATATGCGGAGGGGATGTTATTTTCTTGTGATTTGTAGTTTTAGATGTTATGAAATTCAACGTTATGGGTTTTAGATGTTCTAGTCTCAATGTTAAGAAATTAGATGTTATGGGTTTTAGATGTTTCAAAGTAGACCTGGCTTAACATACTTCATCAGAAGGCTTGACTGCTCAGAACTTACATGCATTCTTCTGAAAATTAGGTTTTCATTTTTTATGTAAAAAGCACTGTCATTCAGAAAGATTATTGCTGCCACTTTTATATCAGGATGTGCAGTGCCATTAATCTTCAATGACTTATTTAATATGTAATAAAACATTTGTTTGTATGTCACAGTAACAGATGAATTTGATTTAGTGCTTTCAAAATAATGTATGGTTAACTGGAAAAGTTTGGATAGTACTGTGACTTTATAATACTATGTGATCTCTCAAAACATAATATTGCAATGGAAAAACAGGCCATTCGGTAAAATGAACATTTTCAATACAGTTTTAACTAAAATGAATTACATGGCTTTTGGGCTTTTTCACGGGAAAAGATTTAAACAATCGGACCGTATTCTTGGCTTTAGTACAAAGGTTATTAGAAAAGAGCAGCAACACCAGACTTAAAAAAAGACAGTACAAAAGTGTGTAATAGCATACGTGTGCGTGTGTGTGTGTGTAATATAAACTGTGCTGTAATCAGAATTACTTATTTACTTGTTTTAGATGTCTGTTTATGTACTCATTTTTGCTAAAAACACAGCAAAAATGGCTCAGAATTAAGCACTGTGATATTTTTGGGCCTTTGTGCCACTTTTATTTATGTCTTTGCCCAGATTTGTTTCCTCTTAAGAGGTTGAGAGGTATGGCTATATTTATTCTTGGTGTTTCATGTGAATTTAGCTTGTATATTTATTCACATTCTCTTATTCTGTCAATTCAGTGTCAGTTGAATGACGGTACTACAAATAGTTTGAATATGACTGCCCCTGATTATGCTTGGATTAGTCTAGTCCCAATCCCTGCTTCTTTTCAGATTTGTCCTTCTTGATTGGTTGAGAGCTATGGTTCAGGTGGAAAGATTCCATGGCACTTATGTGGCAACATTTGTACAGTACGGTGCTGTGAATGTGTGGTTTATGCAATCCTGACAGTACTTTGCTTAGAGGGCCCTATGCATGTCCCTGTCAACACAGGTTTCTGGTTCACTCATTGTATGCGTATGTACAGTACAGCATTTAACATTTGTAGTCATCTGTCTACAGATACTATTAAAACAGTTTGCATTGATTTTCTGTATTTATCTGCATGAGCAGGTAGGCTGTTGACAGTGGTATCCTAGAACAACTGGGGGAAATGGATCAACAGGGGCATGTGATACCTTAAAAAGCTTGTTTTTATTTATCCACAGGAACTTGGAATGCCATGCATCCTGATACTGTGCGACTTGTCCCTTTTTTAACTTCTCCAAATGTTTTAGATTTCTAATACCATTTTTGTTAATTGGGTAGTATGTAGCACATGAAAGCCATTTAAACAGCAGTTAGTACAATATATGCAACATTAATATTATTTCACTAAAAAAGATTTAACTGTATTGTGAAATAATTGTGTTAAGCTGTTAAAAGATCTTGACTTGTTGCATTTCTGAAAATGTGTATGATCATTTATTCTTCCCTGTTGTTGTTGTTGTTGTTATTCTTTGTGAATGTCATTATTATTTTTTATTATGTAGTGATATTTTTCTGTCTCTCTCGTGTCAGTCTCATCCCATTCCCAAGATGAAGAGAAGAAAAGAGAGGGGTGCTGCTTTTAGAAAAAAAGAGAAAGGCAAGGCAAGGGAAGAAGTATTAAAAAAGAATGAAAGTGCACTATAGAAATACCTCAGTCGTGAAGAAACTACTATTCCTGTTGCACCTGAAGCAGTTTCCAAATTAAAACGGACTTTAAGTTTAAGTATTCCATCAACTTCAAGAGATGAAGTGTGTGACAAACAAAAAATTTCATCTGTTAACTTAAAAGATGTTAGTCTTTGGCCAAGCAAGATTAATGATGACACATGGATCTTACAGATACGTCAAGGTGCATCTGTGGTTCAACACCTAGATTCACATTTCAGTGAAGTGATTCATCAAAGTACATCAGTAAAAGGATGAAACAGAAAACTTACACGCAACTGTTTTTTTCGAACCCTACCAGATGGTGAAAAAATGTTGAGATTGTGGTTGATTTACTCTCCTTCCAAGAAAGCTCTTTACTGCTTTTGTTGCAGACTGTTTTCAGACAGAAGTTATTCCAATTTTAATTTGGTGGATGGATTCAATATGTGGTAGAAACTGAATCCTAGAATATTCAAGCACATGTCCAGTGTGGCCCACATTCAGAAATTCACACAGTGGAAGGAGTTGGAAATCAGAATTAAATGTGGAGCAACTGTTGATAAAAAAAAAAAAATCAGAAAGTTATTGAAAATGAAGAAGAAGTGTAGCCAAATCCTTTTGAGATGGTTGGATATAATTAGATTCCTACCAAAACAGAATTTGACATTACGGGGTCACCAAGAAGGAATTCACAATGAAACTGATGATGCTGAATTGACAAGAAATAGAGGATTTTTTTTTAGAATTAGTACATTTGTTGGCGAAATATGACCCAGTGCTTCAAGAGCATATTCTCAGAGTCAAGATGGGAAATAAATTTGCTAAATCTTATGTCACCTACGATCCAAAAAATATTTATAGAAATTTTGGGAAGTAAAGTAAAAAGCAAAATCATAGAACATTTCTTATAAGGATCAGATGAGCCAAGTTTTGTGCTATGCTATGATTGATGGAGATAAAGTAAAGGTAGTGGAATCATTTGTTGATTTTATTGAAACAAAAGGTAAAACTGCCGAGAATATTTCAGGTATGATTTTGGAAAAACTAGAACATGACAGAATTGATATTCAGAATTGTAGAGGACAAGCTTATAACAATGCTGCTGTGATGGCTGGGCAATATACTGGCACTCAGAGATACATAAAAGAAGTTCATGGAAAAGCAGAGTTTGTTGCTTGCACTAATCATACACTGAATTTGGCCAGTGTACATGCAGCTTCAGTTGCTATAAATTTTGTCACCTTTTTTTGAAACTTTGGAGCATTTGTTCAGGTTTTATTCATCCTCAACTCATCATTGGGATATTCTGACTTTGGTCACTTGTCACAGTCTCAAGCGCATAATAAAAACACAGTGGAGTGCAAGGGGAGAAGCTGGAAGTGTCGCAAAAAATTCTCAGCCATTTTTAAAAGCTTTAGGAGATTTACCTAGTGAAGAAGAAAACACAGTTACCAGGTCAGATGCTGGCGTACTACTTGCTGCTTTGCAGTCATTTTCCTTTCTGTGCTTTCTTGGCCTGTGGGAATCTGTTCTTCTAGAAATTAGTGACACACAGGCTTACCTACAAACTAAAGGATTAAATATACAGCATTGTGATATAAAACTTGAAACTTTAAAAATATTTTTAATTGAAAACAGGCACAAGGTAGTGAATAGTGCAATAGCATATGCCAAAGAAGTTTGTAATGATTTAGGAATAGTCATGGAGGAGCGCTGATGTAGAAAGAAGAAACAAAAGTTTGGTGAAGGATCAAGTGATGATGATGAATTACCATATGAAACTGAATTGTGAAGGGAAATGTTTTCTTCGCTGGATAGAGTGATTCAGGAAATAACTATAAGATTTCAAGAGCTTCATGTTCTTGCTGAGAAATATGCATTCCTTACTCCATCAAATCTTTTGAATGATCTACATCGTGATAATCACAGTGCCATTGATAAGGAAGAGTTCCTCACTGAGAGAAAAAGACTTCAAAGTTTCATTGGTGATGCTAAGCAAGACGAAACAGAGATGTAAAGGGAAGGCCCCCTTGAACTTTTACAATTTACTCAGAAATACAATCTTGGGAATTCAGTTCCAAATATTGTAATACTGCTATAAATTTTCCTCACAATTGCTGTTAGTGTTGCTAGCTGTGAGAGAAGTTTCTCTAAACTAAAACTGATAAAAAAATTACTTGAGAATCTACTATGAACACATTGAGTTTAAGAAACCTTGTGATACTCTCTATAGAACACCAACTGACAGACAAAATAGACTTTGATAATGTCATTATTGATTTTGCTAAGAGAAAAGCAAGAAAAATAGCTTTGTAGATTATTGTAATTAATAATCATTTAAAAGTATAATTAAAAAACTCATTCTTATTTGTTTTTCTAGATGTTTTTTCACTTTTTTTGACTATGTATGATGTGTATTATCACAAAAGACACAAGATACCCTCCGAGGATGAATAGTGTTCCAACTGAAGATGTGTGGTCTCTTTAAATTGTTGTTTAAAAATGGGTTTGAGGGGTACTTTCCCATTCATACCATTCCCTCTGCCTGCCTGCAATTTAATTATCTATCTTAATTCTGACTTTTCTGTGTCATTACAAAAATCACCCAGAAGGGGACTTTTTTCTAATTTTTCAGCTACTAGGAATTTAAATATATAAATGTCACCAAAATCTATTATATGCTTTGCTAATGGATTACTGTCATCCCTAATCCGAATATAATATAAATGGAACATACGAGGGAACATTTATGCATGGTCTGTTTAAATGCTTATGCTTGCATCGTGTTTTGTATGGAATGATACATTGCTATGATTGGTTCTTATTTTAATACTAGACTGCGATTGGAGGTTTTTGAGTCAGATGACTTTTTATTTGTAGTTTAAATTTGTGAATGCTATCTTGTTTTATATGGTCTGAAAAAGCAATATCTGAGTTGTAAAAGCGCTTAATCATTTTGTGTACATAGGTTCATTGGTTGGTACTAGGCTATTGGCCCTAGGGCCTATGCAAGCCTAGCCATAACAATTCCCTGGATATTTCTTCCCACAATATTTATTTCTCTGAGCCCCTGTCTAGCAGGGTGACTGACATGATCCCCGGGGTGAATTTCCTATCTCCCATCCAATCATCAAGGTTCCTTTTGAAGAGGGCCAGTGAGGCGCTCTGCTTGACATGTATGGGCAGTCTATTCCAGAGTATGGGGAGTCTCTGGGTCAGGAACCTATCCCTCCAGCATGTTTTGTTCATTGTGATGACAAGGTTTAGATCCCTGGGGCGTGTGGCTCTGAGGGATTGGGATTTCTTTAAGTGGAGCATGTCCAACAGCTCAGGGTTTGACATGGCCTTGTATGTTAAGCAGTGATCGCCTCTGAGTAGACGATATGCCACAAAGTATAGCTGGAGTTTTTTAGATGGTCAGCATATGGCATCTGCTTTAGGCCTGTGATTCTTTTAGTGAGGTATTTCTGTGGCCTTTCCAGCTGTTGCAGATGTCTTGTGAGGTACATACCAAACGGGGCATTATACTCTATAATGGGTCTAATGAGTTTTTATACAGGTTTTATTAAAACGTTTGCATTTCTCTGCCATGTCTCTGTGATTCCTTCATTTACCTTTGGACTATGATGTTTATCATGTTTAATTTTGTATATGTATTATGTTTTATTTTGTGAGGAGGAGGAGGGTCAGCAAACTCAGTCTGCCCCGGGTGGCATAAACTCTAGCTACACCACTGACAAAAACATCTAAATTTTTTCAGTAATGTCAGACAAGACCCTGAAGGATGTCTTCCCTTCTTCCCATCATTTTCTGTCTGATTCATCACTGCAGTGGTTTGGCTACTCAAGTTTTGAAGTTTTTGATTATTTCTGGAATAAAGGCTGCTATTCATTTTTTGTAATGAAAATGAAATATATTCAACTGCATTTCTCTTCAAGTCATGCACCTTTAAGGTGAAAATGATCAAAAAAACAAACAAGAAAAATACAAAACATGATGTTTATAAATATCAGTGCTGTAGGATTATCAGCTGACAGACAAATATCACCTGCCAAACCTTAACAGAAGGATATCTTCAAAGGCACAAGACTGTGCGGTCTTATTCTCTGATAATTAAAAACAGCCCAGCAAATGAAACACACTGTATTACATACCTGTTTAGCTTTCACTGCCAAATGCATTTAACAGCTGCACCAAGTTTATACTTGACTGCAATCCTTTGTAAGACTCATTAATTTTGGCAGTGCTAAGCAGCATATATATATCTTTTATTTTATAGAAATCTGTCTGTAACTCTCTCTCTCTCTCTATATATATATATATATGTATATAAATATATATATATATATATATATATATATATATATATATATATATAGCTAGTGGTTCTGCAGGTATAAAGACTGGGAAAAACATAAAAGAGGCATAAAGTAAAGGTTTTAGAGAGTGTCAGTGCTATAAGGAAAGTGGATTTAATACTGCATGGGGGAATAGAGCTATTAACAGGGGTGGCTTGTGCTATAGGACTGCAGGACTGCAGCCCTCCCATCTAGAAAACAAAAATAAATAAAAGTAGAGAAACACAAAAACAAACAGTAAAAGAAACACATTACTGTAATTCCTAGAAGTACTCTGTGCACACTCTAGATACACAGGAACAGTCTCAAACTGCTTTCCCAGCAGTCTAGATAGGGGAAAGGCATCTTGGCACCAAGATGCCCAGCAGCTAATGAGGTGCACTGGACCAATCGCGAGCAGCTAACATACACTGACGCAGTTACAGGGTGGATTTGCTCAATGGATGTGTTTGCTCATCAGCAGAGATGAAGGGTGTGTGTGTGTGTGTGTGTGTGTGTGTGTGTGTGTGTGTGTGTGTGTGTGTGTGTGTGTGTGTGTGTGTGTGTGTGTGTGTGAAATGCCCCAGTTGCTATATACTGGTGGCTAGAGAGAACTCATGGTGGTGTGGCAGGGGATATCTCAGGATTGAACCCTGTACCTTGTATGCAGGTGGCAAGGGCCTGAATTCCCTACCCACCACCATTTGTAAAGAATTTGCAGATTTTTGCATCATATTTCATCTGTTCTGTTCCTCATAATATCTGTGGTTTCTAAATAGTTAAATACTTAGATATTTGATGGTGCAATGGTAGCATTGTTGCCTTACTGCTACAGTTCTCAGGTTTGATTATTGGCTGGGGTGCCTTCCTTGTGGGGTCTGCATCTTCTCCCTGTGTTTGTGTGGGTTTGCTTTTGTGTCCTCCCATGTTACAAAGACATGTGTCTGCATTATTTCTCCCTGGGTCTCTGCTGAAAATTGTTTTTGTTCCTTCAGACTTTCCTGGTTAACAAATGTTAAATAAATAAAATTGACAGACATTTGAATTTCAGACTTTATATTCTTCAGAAAATACATAGCAACACAAAACCTTTTATTCTAGCAATTTAATAAGTTTATAAGATGAATATTTGAAATGTGTCCCTATTTTTGGGACTGTATTCCCACATTATTGGCTTTGTCCAGGTTTTTTGTGCTAAGGTTGACAACTATGGCAAGAACTGAATTCACTGAATATGTTTGAGGGCTGTATTCCCTCATGACTGGGTTTGTCCAGGTGTTTTGTGCTAAGTGGTTGACAACTATGGTGAGAACTGAATTCACTAAATGATAGCCATTGGAGTTTAAGTCTTCCTCTCTTTCACAAAGCAGCTGATTTGGCATAGTGGTATGTTGCTCTAACTGTTTTGCACAGGGACCTGGGCAGTAAAATGTGTGGTGGCAACACCACATTTTATTCTAGCAACTTTCCAAGATTATACAAGCAATGTTTAATGTGTCCCTGGTTTTTGGGCTTTTGACCCCTCCCCCCAATAAATTTTGGCTTTTTCCAGATTTCTTGTGCTGCAAAGTTGAGATGCAGTTGAGTATTGAGTAGATTTTACAAGGAGCTGAGAGCTGCAGGGGAAAAGAAGTTTAGTGCTGCTTATGTTGAGTCTGCTTTCATTGATAATAGCACAACAGGTTGTGTACTTGCTTTTGATGCAGAAGGCTGTGGGTTCTACTCCCACAAGGGGTGGATGCTGCCATACTGAGAATGTCCTCTTTGGTGAAGATACTAACTATGAACCTGTTATCAGTATGCCAGCCATTTCCTATTGCAATATTACTAGCTTATCATTTCTTTAATGTAATATAGGCAATTTATTCCTCAGGGGCAACAGACACTTTATTTTTTGATGAAACCGTGAAATATAAAGTTATTTGCTAGCAGCAGCCTCTTCATTAGTTACATATCTCTTTAATGTGGAATTATTTAGATTACTTACTTCTGCAGAGCTTGTGCATATTTACTGATACTGGTGGATTGTATAAGTTTGAGTAGCCTTTTTTATGATGGAAATGTTCTCAATTGGGCAGTTTTGTCATTATTGGTGCATGCATTTTGTTTCACTGTTTACTGGAAAAATGTTCAAAACAATAAATTTAAAACACCCTCTAACAACTCTACTGTATTATACAAGGAATATAATTTAATACAGTCCAGGAAGGTGTATCACACAGCACATGTATGTTTTGTGTTCAAGGGGCCTATCATTTGAAAACAGCCCAAAGTTAATCTTTATACTACCCAAATGTATTTTATTTGAATGTGGATTTCATTGCTGTTTCAATGAATGTGAGTTTCAAGGGCATTTTTTTAACTCTAAGTCTATTTTCATTGTGAGACTGCATTGCTTTGTTTAGTAGATGTTTTTGTGTTTGTGCTGTAAAATACAAAATAAAACTTTCAAGTGAAATCCAAATCATCGTAGAAGTAAAGCAGTATGCACATTGCAGTGTTTATGGTAAATGGGGTGAAATAGCTAAGTAATGGGACATTGGAATGGCTGCAGGGGGTGGCTCCATTCAACCATGATTTTATGAAGGGGGGGGGATGGCAAACTCAGACAGACCCGGCTCATCTGAACTATAACCCTTAACTGTCCATATTTTCACAGAATGAATATATTTTTGCTGTTTCTTTTTGGTTTGTTTCTCATAAAATGTGTGGTTTTCTGGCAAATCATTTAGGAATTATGTCACTAAATAATGACAGACATTGAGTTTCAGACTTCATAACCTTCAGAAAAATCCATGCTAAAGCAAGACCTGTTCTATCAACCAAGTTTATACAAGAGCAATTTTTAGTACTGTTTGTATATTTCCCAAATATATTTGGCCTTGTCCAGATTTCCTGCGTTAACAGGTTGAGAGGTACGTGCAAAATGCTTTAGAGAATTGGGTATATCTAAACCTCTCAACTGTCCCTGATTTTGGCTCAAAATGTTACTCTCCCTCTAATCCCTCCACAAAATGTCAATTTTGGAAGAAAACATGATAATCAGAGTTATAGATTACTTTTATTTCAGAAATGCATGTAGATTTGTTTATTTTGTCAGCTGCTCAAGCTAACAGTGCTAATATTAAAAAGTATCCCTTCTTTGACAGGTTCCCAGCTGCATTGTGTGGCTATTTTATATTTTTGCATCACAGTTTTGGTCCATTTTTCATAAAATTGTGGTTTTCTGGCAAATTAGTGGCAAATCATTAAAGATTGAAGTAAGAAAATAATGACAGACATTTCAGTTTCAGATTTCATACCCTTCAAAAAATTCATACTAATGCAAGACCTACTATTCTATTAGAAAGTTTATAAGAACAATATTTAAATATCAACCTTAATTTTGGGCCTGACTTTGTCCAGATTTCTTGCTCTGTGGTTGAGAGGTATGACAAATGTGTCAGGGCCTTTGCAGTCAGCCAGAGACATTTCAAGTTGTGACATACCTTTGCACCCCACTCCCCATGTAGTGACTCTGGATGTGTCCAAACAAGGCAAGGAGCAGTTATGCAGTGTAAGTGTGCAGAGCATCCCCCCCCCCATCCAAGGTAGACAAGTACTACAGTGACTTCATCTGTCTTGCTTGATTTTGCAGAATGTTCTGGTTTTCTGTCATATTTTTGTACTGTTGATTATGCTTTTTATTCAGAAAGTGCCTGTTGCTCTATGTTTAAGTAGCAATGATTTCATAACCATCAGGTAAGCTTGTCTAAGATTGTAAGATGCAAGTAAGCTTACTGTTAAAGAATTACCAACATTGAAAGCCTTTTTGTTGTTGCCATGCAGAGATTACTTGCATAACTAGATAATGTATAAGCCTTGGGTATTGAAATGCATATGACAGTATTTGTAATAAAGGACAGGATTACAGTATTTTAAGAAGCTCATTACCTTTGTTGGAGCCTTGCAGTCATCTTTGCAGGCTTTACCCGTAAACTAAACACAATGCCAATCTATCATGTGTGGTCCATAACCTGTGCAGTAATTCTTTAAGCAATTTATCTTGAGCTTGTTTCTTGTTTGCTGTTCATTTTTTACTTTGATCATGTTTTCCCAATGAAACAAGTTGATACTTGTCAGGCAGCAGGTCTTTTTTGGATAAGAAACACTTTTACAAGTGGGGGGTATCATTGCTACTTTCAGCATGTTACCCTGTACTTTTTATAAAGCTGAACATAAATTATAATTAGAACTGTAGTGCATGGAGAAGTGGTTTGAAATGAGTGCTGCTTGTTTTTTTATACTTGATTTTGACTGGCATTTCAGTAATGTATTTCAAAACGAATTTATTTTTTTTATGCCTCACAACATTTTTGTTTCCATCTAGATATTAAGTAAGCTGTCATGCAGCCAATGCAATGAAATATTTTTTTTCTTCTACACTTCATTTTGTCTTGATTGGACTCTCATAATGACGGTTTGGCACCCAGGGCAGCATATTTAATTAAAGTTCCAGTTTTTGTGGTTTTGAGCATAGCTCCTCCCCTTTCTAGTTGGCTGCACCCCTTCCCATTGCCCTTACCCATTCAGCTGTCTCCTGCAGCCCCCCTTCGATTTGTAGTCACCAGCCACCACTGGCTATTAGACAAGGGAATTTGTAGGCAGCAAGAAAAGAGTGACTGTCCATTGTAAGCAGCATTACCTGAGAGCAAGGTATTTGATTTCAGTTGTACACATGCGCCTTTTTAAAGCCAGGTCAGGAGGAGCCACATGACAGAAGTTGTTGGAACAAGAATCTGAAGGAGTCTGGAGAATACCTGTGGAAAGAGAGATGAACTAAACCCAGGGCACCTGACTTTGAAACAGGACTCCACATAGACTTTAAAAGCAAATGGAAATCTTGGTGATGGAGATTGTAATTTGCTTAAGCTAAGACTGTGGCAAAGATTTTATGTTTGATTTAGCTGAAAACCTTGAGGTGCTTCTAACAACTGTCAGTACTAGAGTTTGCTTTCCCTGCACCTGAATGGAGCACTGTTGCTGAGGTGACTAACAAATTGAACTGTTTCCTTTATTTAACAGACTGAGCTTTGTCTGAAGAACTGTTGCTACAGTTTTTCTTCTTGGTAAAGTTATCCTTATTTATGTTTGGACAATAAAACCATGTGTCTGCTGTTTAAAAGAATTACATCTTGTGGATACAGTGTGCAACTGAAACTTCATTTGGAAACCCTGAATTTCTGATTCCATGTGTTGCTGTTGAGTGGTGAGGATAATTCCCATATCATTAGTCAAAGGATTTCTTCTTCCTGCTTTCTGCGGTATTGTTTTCCCTCAGGTCAAGTTTACAGTCCAGACGTTTGCTCAAAGCTCCAGTGAAACATCCCATTGGAGAAGCTTGAATGATTACCACAGTAGAGCAGCTACTGCAAATGGTAAATACCACTGCCAATAGAATTGCAGAGATAGCCAAATCAGTGACTCACCAAAGGTCTGCTTCTCCACTCAAGCTGCTTTACTAATACAGAGGGTTGGGATCATTCCAACTGGACTGAAATACTGGCAGCTTAACCATGAGGGAGCTCCTACATGCTTACATGGGCTTGTCTAGTTCAGACTGTAGTAGTTCTGATAAAGTAAAAAAAGAGTTTGCCAGCGAGGATAAGAATCACCTCTCAGACTCAAGCCTTTAAGTTGCATGACTGGACTTTTTATAAGAGCAAGACAGTAAGAAAATAAATGTTTGACCTAAAGCATATTGTAAACGTGGTTAAACGCAGAGTGTCTTAATACTAAAATACTGTGATGGAAATACTTGTCTGCAGGTATTAAGAAATGGACATGTCAAGTAGGACACAAAGATAACAGCTTTGTCAAGCAAGTGGAAATAATATTATCTTATGAAAATGTAGTTATCTAATCACCTTGCCAACGTAATTGATGAAACAGTGAATAAAATGTAGGGGAAACGTGTCTTCTGTCTTATGCTTTTAAATGTGGCAAGTGGGGGTATTCTGCTAAATACTCATGAGGAGAAAATACGTCAGTAGCTCCCACACAAGCAACTACAGAGTAAGAAGAGAGTAATGGAGCATCAGAATATGACCAAATTACAGCTAGGTTGCTTGAGACCACACACTATTGTTGCACTAATGTAGAACTGATGAAGTGCTTGACTAGAATAAAAGAGAATGGCACACTTATCTTTAAAAAACACTGCAATGAGCACTGAGCCTGGAGACCACATATGACTTGGAAAGCAGTAAATGGGATCTGGAAGACTGGTGGCAGTGCATTCTGGGGAGCAGATCCTTGAAGCTCAAAGTCTTGTCTAAACTGCCAAACATAATCCTTTCAGATCTGATATACCCAATTGTTGAGGTGGATGGAAAAGAAAACATCAGATTCTCCATTTCTCTCTCCCAAATAGATGGTCTGATAGAAAGTTTTATTGGGACCTTAAAATCAGTATTGAGAAAGGTTGACAAAGAAAAAGGGTTAAAATTGGGAGCAGCTGTTGCCTTATTTAATGTTTGCAGTCCGACAGATGCCCCAAGCATCTACAGGATTTTGTCCTTCTGAACTGTTATATTGTAGACATCCCCAAGGGCTATTAGATAGAGAAAAATCAGATGAACAAGAGATATCTTTTGAGAGTATTTTAGAGCATTACACTTTGTCTCCTATACCTCAAGAATTCGCAGCTGTTCTGATTTCACTGCCTTAGTTTCTGTACCATACAGTAGCACTGGTCACAACACTGTTTTTGCACCTAACTTTTCACCTTCTTTGGCATTGTTCTGGCTGTGCTTCATGTTGAGAGTCAGCATTGTAGAGTCTGATCTTCATGATACAGCAGCTTTGATCTGTCCCCTCTGACTGTAATCTATCACCAGTATGAACAGCAGTGGGCTCGGAGCTGAGCCCCGATGCACACCAATTCCTACTGGGAGCCACTCTGTGTGTCCAAACAGTATTTGTTCTTTTGTTAGTGGGTTCTTGTACATAACCTGTAGTAATTCTAAAAAATTTTCACAGAATTAGAACCATCACAGGACTTTCCGAAAAGCTTTTTAAGGGCCTTGTGATATGCATTCTCCAAGTTTAGGAATACCTAGTTAGAATCCTTCCTCATCTCGAGCTTCTCCATTATCTATCTAACTGCAAGCATCAGGCCAGTAGTACTGATTCCTGATCGAAGTCTGAACTGATCATCTACTACTTTACATATTCATTTATCAGGCATGCTCTCCAGCACTTTTATACAGTGTTACAGGAATCTGGTATCTCTGTAATGCCCATAGTTGTGAATTTTGCCTTTGTTCTTGTTCACTGGCACCAAAGTGCTTTTCCAGTTCATAGGTTCATAGGAAGGTACTAGGCTATCAGCCCAAGGGCCTAAGTAAACCTAGCCAGCAAGGTTCCCTGGCTTACGAAACCCAAGAAAGTTATTTTCCTGTGCCCCTGTCTGGCAGAGCCACAGAAGTGATCCCTGGGGTGTATTTCCTATCCACTCATCAAGATTTTTCTTGAAGAGTGCTAATAAGGAACTTTGCTTGACATAGATGGGTAGCTTGTTCCAGAGGATGGGATGTCTCTGGGACAGGAATCCATCCCTCCAGCATGTCCTGTTTATTGTGGTGACAAGGTTTAGGTCCCTAGAGCGTGTAGCTCGGAGGGATTGGGATTCCTTTAAGTGTAGCATGTCCAACAGCTCTGGGTTTGATATCACTTTATATGTTAGGCAGAGATCACCATGGAGTAGGCGATATGCCATGGAGTAAAGCTGGAGTTTTTTCAGACAGTCAGTGTAGGGCATCTGTTTGCGGCCAGTAATCCTCTTTGTGAGGTACTTCTGTGGCCTTTACAGCTGCTGCAGATGTCTTGTGAGGTACACTCCAAAAGGGGCATTGTACTCTATAATGGGTCTAATGAGTGTTGAGTAGAGGGTAGCAATGACCTCTTTTTTCCTGGATGAGAACCCTTTTGTGATGAGGTGTGCCACATAGAAGGATTTCCTGACTACTATCCACCTGGGTCCCAAGGTCTCTTATCACACATTCGGCGTTAAGTAGACTGCTGCCTATGTGGTAGTTCATGGATACAGAGTTTTTATCAAAGGAGATGACAATGCAGTTTTTGGCATTGAGCTTGAGGCCATGGCTCTGACACCAGGCATCTGTCTCAGTGAGGCCCTTCTGTAGGATGTCCACATCATTTGGGGACGCAACTATGGCTCCTAGTTTGCAGTCATCTATGAACTTCATTAGCCAAAGGCCTTCTGTGTTAGCCTGTACTTCAGAGAAGTAGATACCAAACAGGAGAGGTCCCAGGACTGAATCCTGATATCACTTTATATGTTAGGCAGAGATCACCATGGAGTAGGCGATATGCCATGGAGTAAAGCTGGAGTTTTTTCAGACAGTCAGTGTAGGGCATCTGTTTGCGGCCAGTAATCCTCTTTGTGAGGTACTTCTGTGGCCTTTACAGCTGCTGCAGATGTCTTGTGAGGTACACTCCAAAAGGGGCATTGTACTCTATAATGGGTCTAATGAGTGTTGAGTAGAGGGTAGCAATGACCTCTTTTTTCCTGGATGAGAACCCTTTGTGATGAGGTGTGCCACATAGAAGGATTTCCTGACTACTATCCACCTGGGTCCCAAGGTCTCTTATCACACATTCGGCGTTAAGTAGACTGCTGCCTATGTGGTAGTTCATGGATACAGAGTTTTTATCAAAGGAGATGACAATGCAGTTTTTGGCATTGAGCTTGAGGCCATGGCTCTGACACCAGGCATCTGTCTCAGTGAGGCCCTTCTGTAGGATGTCCACATCATTTGGGGACGCAACTATGGCTCCTAGTTTGCAGTCATCTATGAACTTCATTAGCCAAAGGCCTTCTGTGTTAGCCTGTACTTCAGAGAAGTAGATACCAAACAGGAGAGGTCCCAGGACTGAATCCTGTGGTACTCCACTTGTCACTGGTTTGAAGTCAGATTTGGAGTCTGCAACTTTTACAGTGTGGGTTCTGTCAGTGAGCCAGTTGGCAACCCATATTGTGACGTAGGGGTTATACCTAGTTTAGTGAGTTTAGCTATAATTCCAGAATGGGGGATGGTGTTGAAAGCCTTAGCGAGGTCAAGATAGGCTGTGTGAACCTTACCCTCATCTACAACTTTGGTGACTGCCTCAAAGAAGTCAATCAGGTTCAGGAGGCATGATCTGCCTTTTACAAACCTGAACTGGGTGGGGTCCAGAGTTTGGAGGTTACCAATGTCTTTGTTTTTGAGTTCCATGATGATAAGTTCCATGGCCTTATGGACCAGGCTCGTCAGGCTAATAGGGCGATAGTTCCTGGGATCAGTGGTGGCTCCCCCTTTGTGGAGTGAGATAACTGTTGATGTGCACCATTCAAAGCCTGACATGAGGCTATGATTGAACATAGTGCTTAGGTGGGGAGCCAGTTTGTTCTGAAGTTCGTGTAAAATGCAGCCTGGGATGTTGTCCGGTCCCATGGATGCTGTGTTTTTGACTTTAGAGAGTTATCTGAGATATATTCTTTGTCACTCTCACTCTCTCCATACCATGATGTGTACACTTGGGAGCCATTTCTCACCTAATGCACCCAATATGTTGATCTTATCTGCAGTGCCTACAAGTGAGCCTGCCATTTTCTCCTGACTTCATTCTCCTTAGTGCACATCATACTTTTAGGGCATGTTCTTCTTTCATCATAGCCTGTGCATGAGTTAGTTCAACTTCTGTGAGGTTTACCTCATTTAGAAGCTTCCTGAAGTATGTTTTCTATCTGCCCTTCATTACTTCTGGATAGTGAGGGGATTGTTGCTGGTGACCATTATGAATGATTCCTGCAGACTAATCTCATCTTTCTGTCATTGCCTTGCAACCTAATCAAGCTTCTTTGTGCCATCACTTTCCAGAAGCCTGTAGAGTTTCTCTGATGCCTTGTTCTTTGACAGAACTAAAAAGAAATGTTAGCTGGCTAACAGAGGCTAAGACAGCAGTTGCAGTGGCAGTCTTTTCTACCTCCCATTTCTTCTTGAACTCCTGTTTCTTTTGATAACTTCATGGACATCTGCATTTCCATCACCAGATTTCTTTAAGTTTCTTATATCCACACCTGGCTTGGCTGCATGCCTATTCTATCATTTTCAGTCAAACTGTTTTTAGTCTGATGTCAGCTCAGCTGTTCTTTCTAAAGTGATAAAGCTCTGAGTATTTCCTCCAACTCTTATGCTTTCACTCCAGTCAGGTCTTCATGTTGGCCTGTGTTGACCTTAAACTGACTGTAGCTAGCAGGTATTTATGCTGAGGCCTGACTGTTTCATTGAGGTTAACTTGGCAAACTTTGATATGACCCTAATCTTCTTTCCTTACTAGTAGAAAGTCTACATGACTTGCATGCCAACCACTCTTGTATGTGATCTTATGGTTCTCCCTCTTTTTTGGCAGATTTTTGTTTGCTTGCTCATCTTCAGCTCATTCCTGGCCAGTGGACTCATTACTTCATCACTAGGATGAGAATCGGCTGGGAGATGTCATCATTCAGGCAGCCATCACAAGTGGTTAGTCTTTTTTTTTTTTTTTTTTTTTTTTTACATGTTGGCCCCAATTCACTATACACACTTGACCAAACCCTGGGCTGATCATAGAGACCATCCCCTCACTTCCACAAGGGGCATTCCATTCAAACAGACCTGCCCCAATGGAAAACACAAGCAGTGATTTCCCCTGTTCTCCACAAGCCAAATCATACAAACTCTGTAAGCCCTTAACTGTGCACAACACTCCCCATCCCCTTGTAGAGAAATGCTGACTGTGTCCCCTTATTCTTCACCTTCTGTGCCTGCCTGCCTCTCGCAGTGCTAGGGCTGCTAAATTAATCCCCGTCACCTGGGTTGAAATAAGGGCTCCAACCTTCTATGCCATGGAGCTAGACATTTGACAGTCTGTCTTGATAAACCATGTGTTGGCTACCATTAAGCCGTTTGGCAGGCATAAGTTTAGAATGGTCTCTCCTTCATTATTTTTGCTGACCCACCTCTGTGGACCTAAGTAGGCCTCATATCCTGTCCTTTCTGTCCCAGTAGGAGCATTCAGGTCCTCCATTATGCAGATTAACTAATTTTGTCTTGCTTTATGAAGGAGGCCCTACAACTGTTGCTTGAATGCCCTCTTTTGCTTGCCATGATAGCCTTGCTGTGGAGCATAGGTTGAGATTACATTGACTGTCGTAGCTTTACATTAGTGTCTGATTGCCATGATGCTGTTCACTGTCTTCACAAGGGGCTGTCTCATCACAGTTCTTACACTACGGTCTATCCTCCCTCTAGTGGATTCTGGATTTCAGTCCAAGAGACTTTGCTGTACTGCCCCCCCATCTCATGGATACATTGGATATCCAGTCTCCTCCTTATCATCATGTCTGTGCAGTGGTGCAACGGTTAATATTGTCGCCTCACAGCAAGAGGTTTTCTGGTTTGACTCTTGGCTGGGGTGCCTTCTGTGCAGAGTCTGCATGTCCTTCCTACGTTCGCGTGGGTTTCCTCCAGGTGCTCCCGTTTCCTCCCACATTCCAAAGACATGCATCTGGAGTGTTTCTCCCTGGGCCTCTGCAGAAAATGGGCTCTGTCCCACTCAGACTTTCCTAGTAAACAAATGTTAAATAAATAAATTTCCTCTGCTCCTAAGGTATGTCCTTTTAGCAGCCCATAGTTATGAATATCTTTTATACTCCATGTGGCAACACTTAGTTAATTCTTTGGCAGGCTGATTGGCTTTACATCAGCTTACATCCAGCTTTCAGTCCCAGATAACCCAGTCTGGGTAACCAGACACCAGACATTCAGTAGCTTACTAATTCAGGGCTGCTGGGTTTTATGATAGGCCATGCCTATAGATTCCCTCCAAAGAGAGGTGGGGTCCTCAATCATACCTCTCAACTGTTTTGTAACTAACAGTCCTTTTAAATAAAATGGGTTTAGAACTGATGTCTGTTTTATTAAAAACACCTTGAGTTGAAACTGAATGAGATTAAGAAAGGTGTGGACAGGCTATACAACAATATTTGGAAGCATTCATCTTATTTTAACTAACAGTGATTCACTAGATGCTGTATTCAACAGATCAGACAAACTTGACATTAACTTTAAACACCACAGGCAGAAAAAGCTCGTACTGAGATACAAAAAAGCTTATTCCAACAGGTCTGCGTATAGCTTAAAATTGTCTAAATCTGATGGTAGCAGCAATACTAGTGAATAACAAACCAATCAAGATATTGCCTTCTTTCTCAGTACAGCAATTGAAGAGATCTCCAAGATTGGTGGAGGGATGTGACAAGGGGTCCTAACCATTCTAAACTGTATTACCATCCAGTCAGTGGACATGACTTTATATGAACACTCTCAGAACAGGAAATGGACAATGTTCTGTAGTCCTATCTCATCTTCATTCTGACACATGGGTTCGAAGCCGATCCTTGGCTCTGACTTGGCCTTTTTACAAGCTCAAAGTCTTTTAGTTGGCTCGTGGCTAGGTAGGTGTCCCATGGTGCACCAGTATAATCCCCAGATCTTGTTTGCCATGTCAATGAGTTTGGATGTGCTTCTTCTTGGCTGTGGCTAAGTCTAACATATTTTGCTGATTTTTTGGCTAAATTCTGCTGTTTTTCATATTTAGATAGCTTTATATAGCTGTTATTAGTGTCATTTTGTAGTTAGATTGTTTAACATTTACTAGAGTTCTTCCTGTGTTAAGATTTTCTGAGAACAGTTGGCTTTTGGCCTTATTGTTCTCATTGCTATCCTGTGTGCCAGTTAGTTTCTTCACCGAGGTTGTTATGTATATTTATATATCCTTCTAGTTCAGATATTGTTGATATTAGTGGTTGTAGGCGCTTTTGCACTTAGTTTAGACTTTGTGTGCATTATTTCAAAATTTATATAAGCTTTCTCTCAGTGTTCTTAGATTAAAATAAATAGCTTTTGCTTGTGGAGCTCTCTGCTTATTTGTATTTGCCATTAGAACGGGGTTTTTGACCTTCGTTCTCTTTATTCGAATTATTAGCGATTGTATTTCTTCTCCGATGTGTGTGCGAGACTGTTAAATTGTCTTTTTGAACCTTTCCTTTCTAGGACCGCTTTAGTTAGAGAACCTAAGTTTTCTTCCTTCTTTCTCTACCAGGGCTAGGCCCATTTAAGTTAGAGGACCTAGTCCTCGTGGTTGTGCCTTTGCTGGAACTTTAAGGGCTAGGCCCATTTAATTTAGAGGACCTAGTCCTCGTGGTTGTGTCTTTGCTGGAACTTTAAGGGCTAGGCCCATTTAAGTTAGAGGACCTAGTCCTCGTGGTTGTGTCTTTGCTGGAACTTTAAGGGCTAGGCCCATTTAAGTTAGAGGACCTAGTCCTCGTGGTTGTGTCTTTGCTGGAACTTTAAGGGCTAGGCCCATTTAAGTTAGAGGACCTAGTCCTCGTGGTTGTGTCTTTGCTGGAACTTTAAGGGCTAGGCCCATTTAAGTTAGAGGACCTAGTCCTCCCACTTTCCCTTTTCTTTCTCTGTGTGTCTGATTGGCAATCTTCTGTGAGATATCTAAGGAGGTCAAGGATCATAAGCCATATGGCTTTAAAAAGTGTGTGAAATGTTCACAGAAGATGTCTGTAATGGATGGCCACAGTAACTGCGTATACTTTCTTGAGGCCATCCACATACAGAAAACATGCCTATTTTGTCACTCTTTTAGTGCCAGGGTATTGCAGGAGAGAAAGAATAAACTTATATTAAAAGGTCTCCTTAAGCCCTCTTTAAAGGAAGATCTGGCTAGCTCTTCCTCCTCTTCTAAGTCACATGGATCTAAAAAGGAGAAGTCTAAATCTTCTAAGAGGCCATCCCCAGCACCGGCTGGTGCATCGGAGCCGCCTCACAAAATTTCTAAATCTGACAAACCTGCTGCCTCCTTGGCTCCACTGAGTTCAGAGCCGATCGAGGGTACTACTACTACTTTTGCTACAGTGTCGGCACCAGGTAGTTCGGAGCCGACCACTGATAGCAGACATCGGAGCCGGTCTACAGATCCCTTACCAGTCTCCCCTATATTAAGGTCTCCCATATTACAGAGATCCCGTTCTCCCACACTGTCTTCCAGATCTTCCAGGAGCTTATCAGAAGAAGATGTGGAGAGAGTAGTGCTGAGACTCCTGAAGTCATCTGCCTTACCTAAAATGTTGTTGGCTCCGACCCAATCAGTTACGGGGCCACTTGATCCATTACCCGTTCTGTGATTCATCCTCCAAGCCGTGCTGGACTTTTGTAGTTGAAGTTTTTGTAATGCCCACACTATCGCTAGACATTCCTTTAATAACCGCTGCATAGCATTCCTCCCTGGGTTGGAGCCTACAACTGAGATAAACCACTGGGTACTCTTCTCCCTCTGAAGAAATCTGTCTAAGTACAGCCCCCACCCCATAGTTTGAAGCATCCACCTGCACAAGAAATTCTTTGCTATAATCTGGATTGGCTAAAACAGGGGGCTCTCCCAAAGCTTCCTTAAGCTTCTGGAGTGCCTGCTCACATGCTGGGGTCCACACCACCTTATCTGGCCTGTTCTTCCTTGTCAGGTCTGTGAGGGGAGCAGCTATGGTACTATAATTGGGAACAAACTTTCTGTAATACCCAGCTGTCCCCAAGAATGCCCTCACCTGCTTTTTGGTAACAAGTGCAAACCATGCCTGAATAGCTTCCACTTTGGCAGGTTCTGGCTTTATCTTACTGCTCCCCACTCTATGTCCTAGGTAGGAGACCTTTGCCATACCCACCTGTCATTTGCTTGGCTTAATGGTCAACCCTGCCTTCTGTAATCTGCCCAGCACCACCCTGACATGCTGAAGGTGCTCTTGCTAGGAATGGCTGTAGATAGCAATATCATCCATGTAAGCAAGGGCAAACCCTCCTGCTCCTGCTAAGATATGATCTACCAGCCACTGGAAAGTTGCTGGGGCATTCTTCATCCCAAAGGGCATCTTTGTGAACTCATAAAAGCCAAAAGGAGTCACAAAGGCTGACGTCTCTCTAGAACTGGGAGTCAAAGGCACCTGCCAGTAACCCTTGGTAAGATCAATGGTTATAAGATACTTAGCCCCACCCAGCTGCTCTAGGGCCTCATCTGTCCTAGGCATGGGGTAAGCATCTGACTCTGTGTAACTATTTAATTTCCTGTAATCCACACAGTACCTGGTGCTGCCATCCTTCTTTGGCACCAACACCACTGGTGAGGCCCAGGGACTGTTGGACTCTTGAATCACCCCTAGTTCCAACATCTCCTGTACCTCTTCCCTCAAAGTCTGTTTGACTCTCTCAGGCACCCACCCTATAAGGGGCCTGCCTGATAGGCCTTTGGGGTTCTATATCCACCTGGTGCTGCACCAGGTGGGTGCTCCCTGGTTTCCCGGTGAATATGCCCCCAAACTCCTGCAACACTGCCTGGATTTCTCGAACCTGGGTAGGATATAGTTGCTGGGACATTGCTATCCCTTCCATCGAGGTGTCAGCCCGAGCTTCACTGTGGAGATCAATCACAAGATCTGTCTCAGACACCTCCTGCAATCCACTGCAAATGCTCAGTACAAGGGCCTCCCTATCATGGTAAGGTTTCATCATGGTACAATTTGTTCCACTGCCATCTGCCTAGCACTTCCACCATGTAGTTAACATCACTTACCTTTCTTACCATCTTGTAGGGTCCCTCCCAAGCTGCCTGCAATTTGTGTCTGACAGGAATGAGAACCATCACCTGCTGCCCTACAGCATACTCTCTAGCTCGAGCATTCCTGTCATACCACACCTTTTTCTGTTGTTGGGCTTCGGCCAGGTTCTCCTGGGCCAGGCCCATGAGTTCCCTGAGCCTTGTTCTGAGGTTCAGGACATATGCCACAACAGACTCCTTGTGAGACTCACACTCACCTTCCCACTCATCTCAAATTAAATCTAGAGTTCCTCTCACCCTATGCCCATACAGCAACTCAAAGAGTGAAAAACCTGTGGATTCCTGGGGAACCTCTCTGTAAGCAAACAACAGATGGGGTAAATATTTGTCCCACTCCCTCTTAAAATGATCTGCAAATGCCCATAGCATGGACTTGATTATAGAGTTTAACCTCTCAACAAGACCATTAGTTTGGGGATGGTAGGGGATGGCCTTCATGTGCTTCACCCCACAGGACTTCCACAGACAAGCCAGTAGGTCTGACATAAAATTGGCACCTCTGTCAGACAGTATTTCCTTTGGGAAACCTACCCTGCTGAAAATCTCTAGCAAACCATTTGCCACCTTCTTTGTCTCAATGGAGGACAAAGCCACTGCCTCAGGATATCGTGTAGCTTAATCTACAATCACTAGGATATACTTTTTCCCTGTGGAACTTGGGGTACGCAGAGGACCCACAATATCCATAGCTACCCTCTGAAATGGCTCCTCAGTCATAGGCAAAGGCATCAAAGGAGTTCTCACCTTGTCTCCTGCCCTGCCTATCTTTTAGCACTGCTCACAGGTCCTGCAGTACCCTGTTACATCTCTGGAAATTCCAGGCCAATAGAAGTTTTGCATAACATGCCTGTTTGTACGTTTTATGCCCATATGACCTGTAAAGGGAATATCATGGGGTATGGCTAGAAGCGCCAGATGGTAAGCTCTAGGCTCTACCAACTGCTGTACTCTCTCACCTTCTATCCCTTCCTTAGGGGTCCACTCTCTCTACATTAACCTTTTGTTCCAGTATACAGATTCCCTCTTCCCTTGAGAATCAGGTGCCTCCCTAGCTACCTGCCTCACGCCTTGCAATGTAGGGTCTGAGAGCTGAGCCTGTCTCAAGTCTCTCCTTGTAACCCTTCCCAGCTCCTCTTCCACAAGAAGTCTGGCATCCTCTGACAGCGGTGCCTCACTGTCAGCCTGAGTACAACTACTCACCTCTACCTTTGCAGTTACCCTGTCAAAGGGAACATCAGTACCCACAAGCAGGTGTGCCTCACATTCAGTCTCACTGCTACAGCATAGCTCACTCCCTGAAGTAACCACCTCAGCAGTCCTGGCAGCATAGCTCACTCCCTGAAGTAACCACCTCAGCAGTCCTGGCTGCAAGTATGCAGTCTGCCTGGGTCTCCCCCAGGCTACCAGACCCACATGCTTGTCTCCTAGCCTCACTGCATATAACTGCATAACTACATAGTAGGGCCTCATCCAAATCCTTCCCTCTCAGGACATCTGCAGGATGGTAGTTCCATACCCCTGTTGTCTCAAGACAACCTACTGTTGGCATTTTGTCTTTCCCACTTACTGGCTCTTTCACCTTTTGTTCCCCACCTTGCCTCTGTGGACATCTGTATGCCACATGGCCCCACTGGTTGCATTCAAAACATTTAACCCTAGCTCCTGGACATGTAACTGGACTAGTGGCTTCCCCTGCTACTGGTGGATTCTGTTGGGGCAGTCTGTGCTGCCCATCATGGGTTCCTTTAGTCCCATGAACAGTACTGTGGGGGGTCCGTTTCCTGTGCAGGGCTGCCCTGCTTGCTAGGTATAGGTCTCCCTTCTTCCCCAACTCCTCTGAAGTAGCACACTGTCTATCAGCTAACCAGATCCTCATGTCCTCAGGCAAAGTGCTAAGGGCTTCTTCCCTTATGAAAAGGACTGCCAGCCCTTCAAAAGTGGTGACCTGACATCCACTCACCCAGCTATGAAAATAAGTGCTCAGTTCAACAACATATTCACATACATTTTCATCTGCCTTGCATCTATGCTCACAAAACTTTTTCCTATACATTTCAGGTGTTAGCTTAAAACATTCTAATAAATGTCTTATTACAGCAGTATAATCAAAACAGTCAGTGTCATGCATTTTTGCTAAAGAAGTTACAGCTTTACCATGGAGTAAGGGGTTCAGGAACCGTACCCAGAGCCCTTGGTCAACTTCATACTGTTTACATACCCGCTCAAATATATGAATGAAGCTATCAAAATTATCCCCCTCTTTAAACAGTGGAAGAAATTTACTGACCTTTAGTGCTACTGGGGTCCAGTTACTCCCTTCCCCATTACCTCCATGACTCTGGTGAAGAGTCAGCATTTCCATCTCATGCCTCCTCTGTCATTCATTTTCCTTAGCTTGTAGACTCCTCATTTTCTCGGCTGCTTCTAGTTCCATATGCCCGGCCTCTAACTCAAGTCTTTTTAGCTCCTGCTGGATTTTTAAGTCCACTGCAGAAAGGTTGAGCTGTCCATTCTCCGAGGATATTGTATCTCCACTGTCAGTCTGATTGTCCTCCAGGCTGCTGTTTTCTGATGCAGCTGTAACCAAGGCTGCAATCAGGTCTGCTTTAGTGAGGTTTTCATGCACCAGTCCCCTAGTCTGGCATATCTCCGCCAAATTGCTCCTTGTCAGCTTTCCATACTCTACTGCTGACATGCTGCCTGCTCACCCTGACTAACACTAAGCTAACAAAAGAAATAAAACAATTGTGATCTGAACTCTTGGTATACACTGCGTGGCTGTTTTACAGTACAAAACACTTTTAGAGATCACTGTACATAAGCTACAGGAATTCCCTCTACCCACACCACTACAAGCCAATTAGTATGTGAAGTAGATCCCAGCACTGCCAAACACTTGTGACGACCGTGCCTTGGCCCAGCAATCAAGGAGCCTCAATCCTCACCACTAACACCAGGGAGGTCATCTCATATAAGAGGAAAGGATAACTAATGCACACAGTAAAGTACAATTTCCCTTAAATACACACAGAGATTACAGTCAGTCTGGGGCTGGCTGCTCCCTTGCTCACCAGGTCCCCTATAAGACTATCCACTGGCACAGCTATAGGGTCCAAGTCTCAGCCTAACTGGGCAAGCTAGAACTTCCAATACCCTCTCTGTCCAATCAGTGTTTCGTGTCCCTGCCAAGTAGCTGACAAAACACACACACAGTGTGAGATAAGTATTTATACAACTTCACAGACTTTCCTGGTAAAGGCTGACACAGATTCTCCAGGTGTGCCCCTTTACCCAGACTATACAGTAGTAATTACTGCCACCACCCAGTTAATAATATCAGCTACTAAAAGGCCCTTAAAAGGGTGTCCAATTATTACTGTGCAATATTATTATCCAATGGTAATGTGACTATACAGTCTAAGGCTTATCAGAGTGGCCTATTACAATAAACTCTATATACATATGCAATGTACTCTAGAGCTTATCTCTGCACAAACCAGCCACAGGTAGAAGGTTTTTAAAAATATTTAATAATAAATAATTAAAACACAAGACAAAACTACTACACCACAGAGATATCTATGAGTTCAGAGATCACACAGAAACTTAAAATAATACAGTAGGACAGGTCTGATTTCAAAGAAAAATACCTAATTAATCTTTACTAGTTTTAACTATTCCTACAAGAAATCACAGTACTAGAAACGTACATGTGAGCATAAGCAGAGTGCTGGTAAGTTGGATATCAAGATCAAAAATGCTCTTCAGTCTCTTGTGAGAAATAATATTTAAACATTACTAACATGTCTCTAAGGCCCTTCCCAAATTACATAATTTTTGACACTTAGGTTTTCCCAGTATTCATATTGCATCATCTTAACACCTGGTCTGAGTTCACAGGCCACAAACTGCATTATTTAGCAATCTAACAACTCCTCAGAAACTTACAACAATACAAGACATTTCACATGTATATGCTAGCGGAAACCAGAGCAATAAGGAACTTTCCACATTTAATTCAAGTCATAAACTTTAACCTTAAAACAATGGGCATGAAATCATCATGCATCCACCCTGGAGCAGCCTTGTAAAACATTAAAGAGATTCATAAGATCTTTTCAACTTAAAAAGACACATTTGAAATACTTGGCTTGGTTTTCCTTACAGCAGATGGCAATGTTGTAACAATCTTGAAGTTCACATTTTACAGTGTTTTCTTACATTTAAAAACATAAGCCTGTATTTTACATTTATTTATACAGTTGATAAATTATATATCAGATTCTGTTTGACTAGGCTGGCAACCTTCACCCATCTCTCCCCAATTGTCACAGCTGGTGCTAGCTACAGCTGATACAGAATCACTCTACACATTCATACCACAACAATTATATATAAATAAGTTTAGACAGTATTTAAGTGTGCAGTCCATTTTGACTAAGGAGAAATTAATGTGTTATATGAGCCAATAGAATTAGTGTTATTGCACAATTACTTTATTTTTATTGGAGTACCTTTTCTACAAATTCAGGAATAGCAATGGGCACAGGCTGTGTGTCAACCTTTGTGAACATTGTTCTTCATACTGGGAATAGTAATTTTTATATAAAATGGATGGATATAAACATGTTATAAATTATGCTGTTATATACAATACTTGATTTGTGTCTGGAAAGGATTTGATTTAAAATGTCATAAATGGATGGCTTCATTAAATAATGCTAGCTATTTTTTTACAGCACACACTGATAACATTTCTTTTTTGGATGTTACACTGATAATAGATGGACACAAAAAAAATGATATTTGCTCAAAATATTACAGAGAAAAGACTTTTGTGAGTTCATATTTACATTCTAAGAGCTGTCACTCACTTTATACTAAGCACAATTGGTTAAGAGACAGTTCGTCAGATTATCTAAATTATTTATAATCACATGCTAGATGCTGGGAAGGTTGAATTCAGCTGTGCGAACCCCATATTTCAAATGTTGGAATGTCGAACACTGAAATTACTGACTGTCCAAACTTGCCCCCCCCCCCCTCCAGACCCATGTTAACGCTTGATCCTGGGTCTGGAGTGCTGGGGAGTTTTGCTGTTTGAAATAGTTTTGGGGCTTGCTAGTAATTCAGCATGCCAACTTTCTTGGAAAGATTTTGGTCAATGCTTGATTTGACCTTCCAAGTGTCGAGTATTCAATAGTAAACCATCTAAACTGACTTCTAGTGATGTTGATTTACAGAAAAGTGTGGGACAGAACTAAAGAGTATGTTTTTGGAAAGAATATGAACAATGTCATTACTGAAATGATGGAAGGGAGAAAAGTAAAATATGGACCAATTTTGTATGGTATAAAGGATGTTAGAAAAAGAGGAGGACTTCAGTGATTTGTATTTTGAATACAGTATTTGCAACACTCACAGTTTAGACAGAGAATTTATAAAACTTATTATAAAATCAAACTAACATATTATTCTGGGTAATGAAGAACTTGAAAAAGTATTGGGTGATGTACAACATTTTGTTAAAAAGAAGGCATCTGATTTAGAGGACTTTTTAGAGGGAAATGATAACCATGGAAATTTTATTTTGAACAAAGCAAAAATAATGTACAAATGTAGGATATATAAATAATGCAAGAGCCAATGTTGTCTTTTCTGTTTGACACAATGCATAGATTATTGGATAAAATCAGATCCAAAGTTATGATCTTTTTCAAATTCTTGGAGCCAGGTCTGAGGCTCTTCCCCTACCCATAGTTCCCTCCTTATCAATACAATACCTCAAATCTCATTTGCCGCCTATTCATTTCTGATGTGATCTGAGGATCAGCACTCGATACAGAGATAATTGACTTAATTTAGTTTTTTCTGTAGTACTTTTTGAGTAATTTTGAGTGTAGCTTTTAGACATTATCTCCTCTTATTCTAGTTTAGTCTTTCCTTACTAGGTTACCTCTTTTTTTGGTAATTAATATATTTCAGGGAGTTCCTTCCAGCATGTTCTCCTTTACCATATATATATATATATATATATATATATATATATATATATATATATATATATTCATTCCCCCCCTCCGCATTTTATCAAACGTACATTCAGTCAACAAATGCAAGGTATGGTGTATAATACCAAATGTATAGATATGATCAAAATGTTAACAGTATGTTTCATCAAAACAGGTGAGAGGGTTTTGGAGGGGGTGACAGTGCCTGTGCATGTGTGAGAGGGTTAAGGTTAGGGATAGGTTTTGCATGTTTGTGTGCGAGTATGTGTATTTTAGGGTTATGGTCATATTAGGTAAAGGGTTACTTGTCTGGCATTTGTCACAGAGGTTAAGTTTGTGAGGTCTAGCTCCTGTGATTCCTTTAGTCCTTATTTGCATACTGTGTGACCTTGAGTAAGTCACTTAACCAGACATTGCTCATGGATCATCCCTGAAAAGGGACTGTGTGTCCAGACAGCCTTCCTGGTTAACAAATAAGATTATTATTATTAGATGTAGTACTGTTAGTCTGTGTTTGTGCATATTTGGGTGTCTAAGTGTGTCTTCTGTTTTACTGGAGCTTTTTTAAGGTATGGTGTAGCGTTAGAGTTTGAGAAAGGGGCAGGGTTAGGGTTAGCACCCATTACTAATGTGGTGCAGGGGAGCGGTCAAAAGCCTTTTCCCTGCTCAAGTTGGAGAATCAAATTCTTCTAATTCAGCTTCTGCTTCCACTTCAACCAAGAAGGTGGGAGACAAGTCAAAATACTCAAAATGCAAGAATAAGTAGAGACAGTGAAAAAAACCAAGAAGAGGGAAAAAGAGAAACCGAAATCTAGCAGGGAAAAGACTTGAAAGAGATCTCTGAACCTGTCAGGTCCTTCTGGACTGGTCCTGAAAACATCCAGACATTCAGATCCCATTTTTGTCCAAAGGCTGATTTGGATCTGATCACTGTCATCTCCATGCAGTTTTCTCTGGAGCTGATCAGTCCTTGGCTCTATTCTCCAATCCTTCAAGAAAGGTTGAATCATCAGTCGTCCAGGCCATCCTTTGTAGCATCCTATTTCAGGTCTTTTTGATCTTCGAGAAGTCTTTCAGAAGCCATCATCAGTAGGGTGATGTGAAAGTTTCTTTGGATACAGATCTAGATGGGGTCCTTCCAGCACCTCCCCCACCAGGGGTTCCAGGACAGGTTCCAATTACACCCTTGGTAGTATCTCCTTCTCCAGTCTGCCCGTTGGATCCAGTGACCACGGGTCCAAGTGATACCTGTGGGATGACCTTGTCTCAGCCAAGAGCTTCATTGGCTTTGATTGCAACAGTTTACCTCACCCTTTTAACTCCAATACCATTGGTTTGTGAAGGTTCTTGGAGTAGAGAGGTCATGGCTGAAATCTGGAGTTCAAGATCAACCCGGAGATTTTTCAGTGCCATCCCTACCCTTGGGTAATTTGGCTCTACACTGGTCAGCTCTGGTGTCAGATTCAGAGATGAGTCAGATCAGTCCCGGAAGATTCCTTTGCTGGGTCCATGGTAAGATTTGGTTTTGCCTTTTGAGAGTGTGCTTTCCAGGTTAAGACAGGAGGTCTCATGCACATTCTGAACTGTCCTGATCCCCTCTGAATTTTGTAGTTTCTCCTTCCAGTCATCCTGTCAGACTGGACTGCCAGCCACAGTAAGTCTCAAGGGATCTCACCTAGTGAGTTCCCCTGCTGGTTTTGAGCCATCTATGGAGCCTCCCATTGGGGAAGGACATAGAAAACAGATTTGCAAGTGGAGACATTTGGACTCTCCTCAGGAGATACTCACTGAGGACACCGACTTTGAGGAAGGGGAGGGGTCCCTCATATATCTCGTAGAACACCTCTCTATCAAGACATACTTGATGAAACAAGGGGGGTTGTTCCAGTGAAGCCCCCCTCCCAGGAGGAGTTGGTATTATAGTTCTTAGTTCATAGCTTAAGTACTAGGTTAGCTGCTCTTGTAGGCCATTTTAAGCCCAGCCAATTTCCATTTCAAAGGAAAGAATCAAACCTTGTGCCTGTGAGGTAAACACCCTAACCATTATATCAACCCATAATATTTACTAAATACTCAGCATGCATTGCTTCTCTCCCATTCAGTTTAATTCAGTTTACTAAGAACATATATGCACAGACTACATTAGATTTGCATCAAAATGAAAGGGCAGCATACTTTCTGAACTTTTTTTTGTCTCATATCAGCTGTGAGACCTGCAGCAAAACAGTGATACAGTATTTTAATTACATGTATTAAGCACTGTATATAAATTTAGTAACTATAATACTTAAATATATCATCAGTAGAATATAAACCAATATATAGTATATACATAATGTATAAATATAAATATATATATATATATATATATATATATATATATATATATATATATATATATAGTTCCCTATCAGAAGCCTGAAACACTATAAGCTTGAAAATCAAAATCCTGAAACCAAAAGCCTGAAAACTCAAAATCCTGAAAACCCAAAATCCTGAAACTCAAAATCCTGAAAACACAAAATAGACATACTGACGTCATTGTGGCTTTGCTATTGTTAGCCCTGTGGTGTTAGGTCATGCGTTGGGTTCAGGTAAGTGTGCGGTTGGTTTTATGTTAGGGTTAGGGGCGGTTTAAGTGAGTTAGGGTTAGGGCGCAGTTAGGCATGTATGCAATAGTGACAAAAATTAGGGTTAGGGGCGGTTTAAGTGAGTTAGGGTTAGGGCGCGGGTCAGGTGAGTGTGCGATAGTGACGGACCTTAGGGTTAGGGTTAGGGTTAAGGTCAGTCGGTTGATATTAGTGTCTTTGTATTGGCATATTAGCATTATTGTGTTTTCAGGATTTTGAGTTTCAGGATTTTGGGTTTTCAGGATTTTGAGTTTTCAGGCTTTTGGTTTCAGGATTTTGATTTTCAAGCTTATAGTGTTTCAGGCTTCTGATAGGGAACCATATATATATATATATATATATATATATATATATATATATACACACACACACATATATATTTGTTATCCAAGTGCTGGCTTAGCTGTTGTATTCCTGTAGTGCATTTAGGGAAAATAAAACAAATTTATTCTGTGATGTGCTTTGGTAATGACATGCATAGCATATCATAGCAACAGTCAGTATCACCAATAAGTTTAAAATTATTCTAGTAGCTTGGCAGAGAGAGTTGATTAAAAATATGAACTGCAATGTAGTCTTGAGTTTGATTCCTTCAAGCATCACTTGAAAACTGAGTGACTGAGCAACACACTTGATCAGATAGCATAGTCTGGTCACCCTTGAAAAGAAGTCCTTGTTACTAGTGGGATTATCCATTAAATAAATGAACAAATACCTGTGTACCCAAGACCAGCTGAGCTACCATATTCATAATGCATGTGAATGGCACTGCAGTACTGCACCGTTGTATTGTAGTATACTGCTATTGCATTGTAATGCAGTTTTTAATAGCATGTTTTACACATCCATGCTGCATTATATTTGCACACAAATTGGAGAATACCGCCACTGTTTTATCACACTACCTGTTGTGTTAATGTATACCTTGTCATACCTTCAGTGTGTTGTATTCTCAAAATGAATTCAAGAACTTCATCCTGAAAGCAATTTCTTCAATCGATTAATAGAAACATTAACAAACCATAATCCTCAATGTTAATAGAAAGGCTTGTGCTGACACACAGATGGCAGACTTCAGTACGGTAATGGAAACCTACAAACAGCTTTGAAAGCTGTAACATGTCACATAGTCACATGGACAACAAAAGTATGGTGGTAGAAAGTAAAACTGTGAGGTGTACTTTACATCTATCTGATGCTTGTGTGGTGGTGGAGTGTGTGACAGCTTTTAAAAGTGTTAAAAACTTCACACTTCAGTACTTTTTTAACTTATAGCTAAATTTCCCAATGTGACATAAAGAAAATCCTTTCAGTGTTCATAAATGGTTGATAATACATTCTTAAAATGTGTTCATAAAATTTTTCAATAAATTATGGCAGGTGTTTTGCTTATTATTATTAGAAATTAGTCATTCCTCAAGGCTTTTTTGGGTTGGCTCATTTATTTCCTGGTTGGTCCCACCCACTGGTGTGCTTAATTGACCTGGACTCTCTGCAGGCCTGGAAGGAACCCAATGTGGTGAATTTGATTTTGTGAAACCTGACAAAATATTCACTAACAAAATGACTAATTAACTAACAATACTAATATTTATTCTGATAGATGTCTAGTGGTAGATCTTTTTCTTAGTTAGTCATTTTGTTAGTGAGTTGGTTTCTTAATAAAGTTTGGATTAGTAGGTTAGCCTTAATAAGCTGTTACATTATATATTTTAATTTGTCTCTCATTTTTTAGTTTGAGTTGTAAGGTAGCACAGTCTCAGTTTACACTATGGTGTTAAGGGGGAAGGGGGACTTGGTTAAAGGACTGAGTTTAATGCTTTTATTGCTCACAGAACTACTCTCTATAACCACTCCTTTCCTCCAAATAACCTGATTATATATAAATAATGAATGTCTTTAATGCTTATTATTTTACTCAACTAGGATCATTTGTGTGTTTCAGTAAAGGATATTCCATTTTTAACTCAACTGTGGACTGCTTACTACTTTATTATTTTGTAGTAGCTATTTTAAAGTTTGACTTTTATTAGTGAACTAAATGCATAACATATTTCAAGGAGAACTTCACACCCTCCACATTGCAAAGTTTCTGCTTTGTTTATACTGCTACTTGTAATGCTATAGTTTTTTATGTAGGCAGTTGAATAAAAGAATCTGTGGACATTTGTATGATATCAGGACAGAAGGCACTACTAATGTATTACATCAATATGCAATAAAATTTCAATATTTTAAAAAGTTCATGTTTACAATACTTGATTCTGTTCATGTGTACCCTGTGGAGGTGATTTTGAATCTATGTTAGAAGAAATTACCAATTTTGGCAAATGGAGAGCAACATTGGTATTCTCCCAGGTTTTATTTATTTATTTATTTCACATTTGCTAACCGGATTAGTCCAACTGAGTTTGCAAACAAACCCATTTTCAGTGCAGACCCGAGGGGAAAAGCCCTAGCAAACAAAAGTAAAGATAAAGTGACAATATACAAATATTAAATAACAATCACAATACAAAATAACTGTAAAAAGAAAAGGTTATTAACTATTTGCATTGCATTGATAGTAACCAGCCCATTTTCAGTGGAGACCCAAGAGCCCCAGAAAACATAAGCAAAGATAAACATACAGGACAAAAAATATTAACAATAATGCAAATACAAAATTAATAAAGAGAAAAACAAAAGAAAAACATTACGGGCATTAAGAGTTGCGCTGATAGCAGTGGTCTAAAATTTACTACATATAAGAGTAAAAACAAAAAGGTAATAGTTCAAAAGAAGAACAATTTATAGACATTAATAGGAAGTGGGGGGGAGATAAATAGTGTGGAGAATGGGAGGGGAAGAGAAAGGAGGGGGCTGTAGTCAGGCTATAATAGTAGAGCTGAGGGTTTAGGAGGTTAGTTTAAGCAGAAGTTACTAACAGAGAAGAAAAGTTAGGAGATGCAACAGGTTATACAGTAGGACAGACTGACTACTTGTGGTCAAGGCAACGGCATAATTTTAAGTTTAGAAGGTGGGATTTAAGCTTTTTAAAACAGGGAAAGGAAAGGTTGGATCTAATATGGGGAGGGAGTTTGTTACAATTTAGTGTTTATAAAGTAGTTTGCCAATATTCCTTTTGGGTTTATAAACTGAGAGAAGATGCTGATCAGCACTCCAGAAAGGCCAGGGGGGAGAGTAAAGAGTAACAAGAGAGGAGAGAGCAGGGCAGGCAGAGGGGTTGTTGAGTATGGAAAAGGTAAGTGTAGAGTTGCGATTGTAGGAGAAGGTGCGGAAATTCCAGCCACTGCGTTTAGTGAGAGGCAATGATGCGAAGAGAGTGGTCGGTTTAGAATAAATCTGGCAATTTTGTTGTATGTTTGTTCCAATTTCTGCATTGAGGTAGTTTGGATATTGGTAAAGATGGGGGGAGCATATAGAAGACTAGGTAAGAGAAATGCCTGTGCAGGAGTGCATTTAGTGGCCGTAGTGAGGATTTTTTTTGTTCCTATAAAGTAGTCCAAGTTTTTGGTGTTTTTTTTGATGGCCTGTTGTATGTGCAAGTCAAATTTTAGTCGTTTATCAATTATTACCCCAAGGAGTTCAGTGTGTGAGACAGGGGAGATAGTGTTGCCATCTAGAGAGGAAAGAGAAATGTTGGATTTAAGGTGAGAGAGTGTCTGAGGTAGGAAGAGAAGGAGATGAGTTTTCTTTGGGTTAAGGATTAGTTGATTGTTTCTGTGCCATTTTTCAACAGAGATAAAGGAATTCTGTGTTAGTGTGTGTAGTTCAGAGATAGTATTGGAGATAGATAAGAGAGTAGAGCCATCTGCGTATTGTATTACAGATGACAGACTGCAGGATGAATATAGGTTGTTGGTAAAAATGTTGAAAAGGAGCAGTCCAAGTATGAAGCCTTGGGGGTACTCCTGTTTGAACAGCAAGGAAAGGTGAGAAAGCCTGCTGCCATCTAACAGCTTGTTTTCTGCCAGTAAGGTAGGATTGGAACCAGCAAAGAGTAGAAGGAGAGAGGTTTAGGTCTGAGAGTTTGTTAAGAAGGATGGGATGAGACACAGTGTCAAAGGCTTTAGAGAGGTCAAGGAATAGACAGGAGATGAGGACGTTGTTGTCCCTAGCTTCTGCAACCTTTTGAGTAAAGGATAGTAAGGCGGTTGAGGTACTGTGTTTAGGGAGTAAACCATGTTACGAGGGGTGAGGAGATTTTCGTGAATGAGACAGGACAGTAGTTGAGTATGTATACATTTTTCAAGGATCTTACAGAGTCCTGAGAGAATAGCGATTGGTCTATAGTTAGAGAGTTCAACAGAGTTTGCCACCTTTGTGCAGAGGAGTGGTATAGAAGGATTTCCATATTTCCAGTACTGTAGATTCCTGAATGGAGCGGTTGATTAAGATAGTGGAGATATGCAATAGTGTCAGCAGCAATTTTTCAGAAATGGAGGGGGGAGTTTATCAATGAAGGGAGAGCATGGTTTTAGTTTAAGAAGCAGGGATTTGATATAGTTAGTAGAAACAGGTTGCAAGGTAAAAGGCTGAGAGACAGAGGAGCATAGAGGTTTAGGGGGAGGTGAGGGTGAAACAGAAGAGTTGGGATGAGCAAAGTTACCAGAGGGTAGGAGTTTAGAGATGCTGTCTATGAAGTATTTGTTGAGTAAGTCTGCAGTTTCAGAGGGAGAGTGATAGGGGAAAGGGTTAGGGATGGTAGGAGAACCAGTGTGGAGCAGGGAGTTAATAGTACTCCAGAATTATTTGGGGTCATTTGGGTGAGATCTTTGAAATTTATTGAAATATTGGCATTTATCCAAAATAATAAGTTTTTTTGGTTTTCTATCAAATTTTCAAATCTAACTCCATCGACTGCACTTTGTTCGAACACGGAAAGTCGAACATGGCAATGCAGAACTCCAAAAGCCAACCTAGGAACAAGTTTTAACATGGGTCGAGATAGATGTTCACTGCTATTGCCAAACTACAAACCTCGCTCCTATCTCGACCCATGTTAAAACCCGTTCCTAGGTTGGCTTTTGGAGTTCAACATTGCCATATTCGACTTTCCGTGTTCGAACAAAGTGCAGTCGATGGAGTTAGATTCAAAAATTTGATAGTAAACCGGTTTTTTACATGATTTCTGAGTTGCTTATAACCTTGGAGAAAGGTGGGAGCTTTAGTGGTTTGTCATTTTTTCCATAGAGCATTTCTTTCATGCATCAAAACATGAGTAGCTTTGGAGACCCAGGGTGCAAAATTAGATTTGATTCTGATTTTGCGAATTGGGGCAAGAGAGTTTAGGACATCAAGGAAATGTGTTTGAATTTAGTAACAGCATCATTAAGTGGGAGAGTTTTTAGGAAAGACCAGTTGATGGCAGAGAGTCTGTAGTTAAAGGTTTCAGGGGAAAAGTTAGTTTCCTACAATGTCTGCAGAGATGGGAGAATGGTCACTAATAGAGTCAGGAAAGGTAGAAGGGTTACAATAGTTGTTTGGAGAGTTGGTCAAGATCCAGTCAATTTAGTGGGTAGGAGTAGTAATCAGTTGTGAGAATCCATACAGGTTGATGAGATGTTGGGATGAGTTACCAATAAGGGAGTTCCAATCTATATTAACATCTCCATGAATGACGGTTTCATAGGGGATGGAGGTGTTTATCCAGGAGAGTATATGTTCAAGGATAGAGATGTTTTGACATGGGTGGATATATATAGAGGCAGTAGCAAACTTACTATCGTTATTGATGTGGCAGTCTAGGAGCAGTAGTTCAGCAGGGGAGAAACTAGGCATTGTAATGTCTATAGGTGTTAGTGTCAGTGAAACAGAATACAAGATAGCCACCCCACCACCTTTTTTGGGTATCCTGTCAGACCTATAGATATTGTATTGAGGTGGGAGAAATTCAGAGGAATTGATATGAGGTTTTGGCCAGGTTTCCAATAGGGCCAGAATGTGAGGTTTGTGTTGGGCCAACCATGCATGAAGTTCGAACGTTTTGTTGTTTAGGCTTTGGATGTTCATTGCAGAGATAGAGATGTTTGAGGCTGGAGATATTTGAGGATGTTTTTGGGGGACAGCAGATGAAGGTGGAGGGGGAGTGGAGAGAGAGGAGAGACCAGGATTAGGATGGATGTCATCAGAAACCAGAAGAGCAAAGACAAGATGGAAAAGGTGAGGGTGGTCAGTAAGGGGAATGGAGAACTTGAGTTTGGGCTTAGGAATAAGAGCAGGGTAGGCCATGAGTTTAAATTTAAGACATTGAAAGGGGGAAAGACAGAAAAGAGAGGGGGAAATAGTCAGTGGAGCTTGGTTATATGTTGGAAGAGGTTTGGGAAAGGGAAAGGTGCAGGAAGAGGGGAAGATATGAAGCTCAGTGTGGTAGGAAGTGCTTAGGGCTAATGAGATTAGAAGTGGGAGAAATAGCAGTAAGGATAGCATTGTGTAATGGAAAAAGGAGTGAGCAAGATTGTATTCTATGTCAGTTTTCCTTATTTAGACAACTTGCTTATCTTTGCAGAGTCTTTTTCAAAGTGCCAGTAATCTCTCTGTTGGATATGGGATCTCCTGCATAAGCTAGGATTTAAACAGAACATTCAAAAGTCTTTTCTGATTCCTTTTTACAGGATTGTTTTTCTGAGGTGCCTGCTGGACACCAGTACAAAGAACTTTCCTTCCACAGGGAAAAATAGATCTATACTTAGATATGCTCCTGGAGTTTTCCACTCTACCTTCTGTATCAGTGAGAGAATATCTCAATATTCTGGGTCTAATGGCATCCATGATTTTCATACCACTTGCAAGACTCCCCATGAGAAAGATACAATGATATCTGAAATCTCTGTGGTCTTCCATTTTGCTTATGTTTGCTGGGGCTCTTTCCCCTTGGGTCTCCACTGAAAATGGGTTGCTTACTATCAATGCAATGCAAATGGTTAATAACCTTTTCTGTTTTATAGTTATTTTGTATTGTGATTGTTATTTAATATTTGTATATTGTTACTTTATCTTTACTTATGTTTGCTGGGGATTTTCCCCTTGGGTTTGCACTGAAAGTGGATTTGTTTGCAACCTTGGTTGGACTAACCTGGTTAACAAATGTGAAATAAAATAAATAAATAAAATGTGAATAGGCTGCAGTGGGGTTTCACAGGAGCTAGACATTTTGTAAACACTCTTGCAGCAGTGGATAGGCCAAAGGATAAGCCTGAGAACTGATAATGTAATCAAGATACACAAAATCTTAAGATATGCCTGAAATCAGGATGAATAGGAATGAGATGATATGCATCTTTTAAATCTAAGTTCACTAAGAAACTCAAACAAGAAAGAAGGGGTAATAACTTGGGAAGTGACACCTTTTTGTACTTGTCCACTATTGCAAACTGGTTCAGGAAAGAAAGGTCCAGAAATGGTCTTTAAGAATTTCTTTCTTTGGCACCAGAAACTTTCTTGAATAAAATCCTTTTACTAACAGATGAGGAAGAGGAAAAGTTTCTATTAACTCGAAAACAGCATATGTTGTAAGACAGGGAAAGAGAAGAATTTGGTCTGATGGATAAGGAGCAATCCCTTAGAAAAGAGCAAGAGCCTTCCACTGCCATCTGTATCCTAGAAGGATCACAATCAGAAGCCATTTGTCTGAAACAAGTCTGCTGCCAAAAAAGAGAAATTGAGATTCAGACATTTGGGAGAATTAAGGGACTGACAGGCTTGGGAGGAGGAGGAAACAAGGACCATCATATAGTCATTCTGACTTATCGTACTGTCCTTTGTTCTGAGGGGGCTGCTTTCTTTTTGAAACCTCCCTGCCTGTACCTTTTAAATATTAGCTTTAACAGCATTTTGCTGGGTCCGTTTATTTTGCTTTTTGCAAAAGTTAGACAAAGGAGCCAAGAACCCCTTGAAAAACCTAGAGAGATTCCTTGAACCAGCTATCCCCTCTCATAACATTTTTTGATGACTTCTGCAGCAGAAGGTCCAAAAAGAGATCTCTAATGGGGTGAGAGATTGGCATAATGGTTAAGGTGCTTACCTTACAGACGCAAGGTGCAGGGTTTGATTCTCACATGGGGTAATTGGCTAGGCCTGAGATGGCCCACAATGGCAGTTAGTCTAGTACTAATCTATGAACCTATCCAAGGAAGAATTCAAAATTTCTTTCTTGACATCCTCTTGGAGGTTCTGAGAATACAGCTAGCCAAACCTCCTCTAAACAGTTGCAGTGGAAGCAGTATCCACAAAGCCAAAGACATATTTTAAACAATGAGTAGTGATTTGGGAAACAGAATAAACCAAAATTACACAAAGTGGATTTCTCCTCACAAGAAGAAACTGATGCCAAAATACTCCTACTTTCACAATTAGTCAGGACAAAGTTCAACATATCAGTCTACCAACTGAGAATTGTAACAAGTAAAGTTGCTGAAGCATACACTTTTTCCCCAAACCTGTCTAAAGCATTCCCATTATTGCTAGAAGTGGAGGAATTAGTATCAACAACATGTTTAATAGCAGATGGATTCACTAAAGCAATAGCTGTTGGGTCAAGTCTGGGATTAGTGTATAAAAAAAAGACTGAGGAACGTCATATAATCTTTTTTTTTTTTTTTTTTTTTTGAAGGACAACAGGATGACTGCCAGGAAAATTGCAAACTGTAACAAAAACATAACTGTAATAGAATGGTTTGGAGGGACAGGTATATTTCTCAGATAATACTGAATAAAATTCATCCCTATCCCTTTTCAAGTGCAACTTAGATTTATGGATGGTAAACAGAAAATTTACCCCAAGACTGCCCCCTGTATTCCTAACAGACAGAGGCAACTTCTAAATGCTTTATCCCATGCATGGGGTCACCTCAGATTATCTATGATATGATCCCAGTTATTCTCATTAGTGGGCTCTATATAATTATCGGCCATGAGATGGGTAAGCCCAATCTATAACCAAATAGGATAGGTTATTTTGAACACAAAAAAAGACAGTTGGTTTGGCTTAAAATGGACCACAATGGCAGCTAACCTAGTACTTACCTCTGAACATCTGAACCTATTATATCACCCAAGGCAGACAGGACTTATAAGCAAAGGTTCTAGAAATTCCAGTTATAACAAATCATATTTTCTGAGGAACTGAGAAACCCCTCTGTTTTCCCCACTGAAAAAATTGATTCATCCTGGAAATAGTACCGGTGAAAAACTTCTTTCTCTGAGATTATCAGAATCTACAATGTCCTCAGAATCTGAATTAGAATTCTGTGGGGAAGAAACCGTATCTGTGCTTTCACATTCCTCCACAGGTTCAAATCAGTGACCCTTTTGAAACAGAGACTGAATGGCTGAAAAAACAGGCTTACATATGCTAAGACTGAGATGACCATTTCTAGAAATATTCCCTTTTTCTGGGGTAGGGCGATCTTTGTGTTAGCAGATATAAGTTTGAGGTGGGGGGGGGGGGCTTGCTGCCCATAGAAAGGAAATTTAAAGAAGAGTAATGTTCAACATTTGCTCGTTTGTTGCATTTTTGATTTTTCTTTTTGGCGTGTTGGTACTCAGCATTTTGAATAACAACATTTTAATAAGGAACCAATTAAATCTCTTCAACCTCTTCAGGGAAAGAGGAATCCCTTTTTCTCTTACCGTTAACAGCTTTAAAAGAAAGGCCAAGAGTCTGCACAAAATCCTGAGCTAAGCCTAATAAATTAGTCCTGTCCAGTGTAACTGATACACACCAAGGCATATGTTTAGCTATTTCTTTTTGACAGTACATTCATAAGAAACAGACCAAGTGTTGTCAGCAACAACTTCTCTAGCGACTGGCACAATATTCTGGCTATACAGAGGCACTTTCCCTGAACCATATTGTTTAATGTTCTGTAGTCCTATCTCGCCTTCATTCTTACTGATGGGATTGGAGCCGATCCTCGGCTCCGACTCAGCCTATTTACAAGCTCAAAATCTTCTAGTTGGCTCGTGGCTAGGTAGGTATCCCATGGTGCACCAGTACAATCTCCAGATCTCTTTTGCCACGTCAACGAGTTCGGATGTGCTTCATTTTGGCTGTGGCTAAGTCTAACACATTTTGTTAAATATTTTGGATAAAACTTTGTTTTTTTCACTTTTTGATAGTGTTATATAACATTTGATAACTTTTGTTAGAGTCGTGTTTGTAGTTAGCATTTTTCATAGCGCTTAGTGTGCAGTTTCTTGAGTACAGTTGGCCGTTGGCCCTATAGTACTTTGGTATCCTGTGTGCCAGTTGTTTCACCGGGTTGTTATATACATAGACATCTACATTCATATTTGTATTTGTTGTCACCTTTTGCACTTAGTTTAGGTTGTGTGTGCTTCTTAAATATTATAAGCAATAGCTTCACTTGCGGTTCTTCCGCTTGTTGATATTTTCAATTAGTATTGCAGATAGAATGAGGCTCTGTTGACCTTCATTCTCTGTATCTGTTTGTTCCACTAACTAGACTTGTATTCCTGCTCTAGTGTTTGTTCATGACTCCCTACTTATTTCTGTAACCCCTAGGTCCATTTTAGTTAGAGGACCAATTTTCCTTCTTCTTCTCTTCCAGGGCTAGGCCCGTTTAAGTTAGAGGATCTAGTCCTCGTGGTGTGTCTTTCTCAGTTCTTTTAGGGCTAGGCCCACTTAAGTTAGAGGACCTAGTCCTTCCTCTTTCCTTCCTGTGTGTGTGAGTTCAATCTTCTGTGAGATGTCTAAGAAAGCTAACGATCATAAGCCATCTGGCTTTAAAAAATGCATGAAATGCTCACAGAAGATGTCTTTAACGGATGGCCACAGTAATTGCGTATACTGTCTTGGAGCCATCCACTTACAGGAAACTTGCTTATTTTGCCACTCTTTTAGTTCTAGGGTGTTGCAAGAGAGAAAAAATAAGCTTATACTAAAAGATCTCCTAAAGTGTTCTTTTGAGGAAGATCTGGCTAGCTCTTCCTCCTCTGCTAAATCTCAGGTATCAAAAAAGGAGAAATCCAAACCCTGTAGGAGACCCTCCCCGGTGCCAGCTGGTGTCTTGGAGCTGCCGCTTAAGATCATTAAGTGTGACAAAATTCCTGTTTCATTGGCCCCACTGAGTTCGGAGCCAATCGAGGGTTCTACTACTGTGGTTACAGGGTCAACACCAAGTATTTCAGAGCCAGCCACTGAGAGTATTCAACGGAGCAGGTCTACGGATCCTTTACCGGTCTCCCCTACATTAAGGTCACCCGTATTGCAGAGATCCCATTCTCCTACTCTGTCTTCCAGGAGTTTATCTGAAGAAGATGTGGAGAGGGTAGTGCTGAGACTTCTGAAGTCATCTGCCTTACCTAAATTGTTGTTGGCTCCGACCAGTCAGTTCTGGGGCCAGTTGAGTCCATCTCTCCATCAGTAATTCCTCCTCCAAGCCATGCTGGTCTTTCAGAGCTGAAGTGTTTGTTACCGCTGGTGGAAACCTCAGTTCTGGCTCCCCCTGAGGTTGTTTCAGAGACATCAGTGGTGTCTGGGAGCCAAAGCTTCCCAGTCGGCCCCGGCAGGGATGCCTGGAATGAACCTCTTCGATTCCAAGCTTTCCTCTCAGCGCATCGGCTAAGGTGAGCTCAGACACTACATCTATCTCGGAGACGATGGCTCAGGAACCGATGGCATACTCGGTCTCCTCAGAGCCGAGGAGGTCTTCGGAGCTGGAGAGGTCAACATTCGAGATGATGTGTGCTGTCCTGATCATCAGCTCCTAACAGGGGTACTGACACTCTTCCCCCTAGGGCACCTACTTCTGTCTCAGCTCCTACCCCCGCTCTGGACAGCAGAGACCTGCAGCCTCAGGAGCCACTGGCTGGTGGCCCCCATTCTTCTGAGACCTCCCCAGAATATCCTTCCGAGGAGCCCCCACAGAAAAGAACATGCAAGAGGAAGCATGTAGACTTCCAGGATGAGTTTCTTACCTCAGATACCGACCTCAAGCAGTCAAATCCCCCAAGTCATCCTCTGATGATGTCTCCTTCATAGACATCCTGGAAATCCTTAAGCAAAGGTGCAGCTGGCCCACTGCCACCCCTTCTGATGAGGAGTTGGTGTACCTGAAGGCTTTCGGGTCTCAACCTTCAGACTCTTGGGTGTCTCCACCCTTCGACGAACTGATAGAGCTTGTTAGTCAGAAGGTGTGGGATACTCCTGATGCTGTGGAGTCAGTCCCCAGGAGACCAAATAAGTTTTTTTCTGCACCCAGGGAAAAGGAATTTCTGTCTAAAGGTGTTCCCATAGATGCCATGGTGGTGGCAGTGGCCACTAAGAAGGAGCTAGCGGAAACTTTTTCTTCAGTTCATCCATCGAATAAAGAGTCTCGAATGACAGACAGATATGGGAAGCATATCTTTTTGTCAGCGGCATTTACTCTTAGATCGCTGAACTACCTTACACACTTCACGAGTCTTCAGAGAGATCTCCTTAAGGAGTTAGGAGATTCTCTACAACAGGAGTGTCCAACCCGCGGCCGGCGGGCCGCATGCAGCCCTCAGAGCTCTTCCATGCGGCCCGCAACCCTTAAATGTAAATTTAATTTTAATTTAACTATTTTTCCATGTGTTTACACGTCTGCGTACTTTTGCTGTTATGCGCATGCGCCAGCTTTCTTTTTTTTCACGCTTTTTTCATACCAGCCTCTTTCCGCTGGTATGCGCATGCGCGAAAACACCGTTTGGTCGTTTTTTAAAGCTGAAGGAAGGAGCGAGGATCGTGGAGAGAGGATTTAATTATATTTTATTTCGGAGTACACAACGACTACACTACAACATAGCAAAAGGTAAGTAAAGCTTAAACTTTAGTAAAGAGGAACTGGTGAAACCATGTAAAACAGTTTATTTGTGCTACAATTATGATAAGGGCTTCTGGGTAGTTGAGTATCTTCTGCGGTTATAAACGGTTCTCATGTGCATATCCTCAAGCAGATATTAGGTTTTGAAAGATGTTTGTATACAGTTGCCATTCATTATCCAGATGAACATCTGGAACAATAATGTCTGTTAGAATATTTTCATCAGTAAGATGAACAACTTGTATATGTTGATCCATGGACAACACTAATTCTCATAAATGCATGGTAGCCATCTTCAAAGACAGTAAGACACCCAGCTACTTTGCTTATGCGATATATGACTGCTGAGTTACAAATATTCACATGTAACACTCTTAATTATTAATTTCCTACTGCTTTGAGAGCCAAGATGACAGACAGTATTTCTTTCAGGTTGATGGACTTTTTCAGTGGCAAAGTAAACAAAACTAGTTGCACTGACAAGAATGTCTCTAATGTGTACTCCAAGTCTACTATCACGTTGTTGGAAAGCTGAGAAATAGTAACATTCCTGCAGGGTTTAGAAACACCGTCTCTACTCATCATTTCAATTCATTTTTTACTAAGGATGAGATCCGAAGTGTCTGAAGATAACGGCATTGTAAGCACACAAGGGCAGGAGGGATTTGATTGTCTGACAGAGCTGCTTTTTGAGAAACTGAGTCTGTTGTTCACAATTAAATTAATTGGTACCCACAAAGCTTTCTGCTTTACTCCAAGGTTTTCTGGCCTCGGAGATATATTAGATAAGCGGTGCAGGGGACAACATCCTTTGAGTGTGCATACCTGTGTGTGGCTGCATGTGGAGCTTTTTACTGACACAAAAGCATATGGCAAATTCTGCTTTAGTTAATTGGCTTAGAAGACCAATCAGATTTCAATATAAAGTAGCTAGAAAAGATGATCAATATCTGGAGCAGGACTGATCACGGTCATGCATACTTTTTATCTGCAGTCAATTATTGCAAAAGTAATCCATGTTATTACTGATCATGAAAAAAATAAAACTTGTACCAGTGGGCTGAATTGCCCTAATGTACACTGTGAAGACAGCAACATCAGTAAAACATTATCATATTACCTGCACATTTAGTAACACACCAATTTACTACCTTGACGGCTGTGCCGTTGGTTTCCTGTTTTTCTTTGCTATCACAGTGGATTTAGCTTTTGGTTGTGATTTTTTTAAGTGCAGGTTGCAGTCATAGCTCATCTTCTTCATGAATCTACTACTGAGTCTGCAGACAAACTCTGAATGTTATTTTGTAAGCGGTCTACATAGTGCAGCTTACATATATTTTTCCACCTTTTTCCTTACCAGGCCAAATACGTTTATGTGGGCCAAAAAAGCATTTGTTCTGATGTTTGGCCAGGGATGATATTGTATTGCAGACCAGTGTTCTTGTAGTGACAAGTAGCATAAAATAATCTTTTAATATTTTTATGTTATGCTGCCATTTCTGAGGAGTATGGTATCTGTAAGCTATAAGCAGTGAATACTTCCCCCTTCAAATAGTAATATAGCTTCTTTTAAGCCCACTTTGTGGCTTCTGAATTGAACAAAGTATAGTGGGCTCCTTTTCTTCACTTATATATTTATAAATCATAAGCATTTATCAGAATTTGAATGGCTTATGTCTTTAACAAAGCATTTAATCTTTAATAAACAAAAAATTACTTTCACATTTGAAACATCACATAAATTTTGCTCATACTATTTTAATAATTCTGTGAGAAAGGGAAAACATGGAGTAGAAATGAAACAAAACTGCTAATAATATATAACACATCCCCCTGTCCCAAAAAGGCTTTCTCTTTTTTTCACAGAAGGAGGACATGTTCTAACTTTGTGGGACCTGACCTAGGTCGTCTAGCACATACCTCTCAATCCCTCAGCACAATAAATCTGCACAAAAGTGAAAAGGGGGGGACTCAAATATGGGGACAGATTTTAAATATTGCTCTTATAAACTTAGAACACTGCTAGAATAGCAGGATTTGTGTTAGTATGCATTTTTCTGAAGGATATGAAGTTTGAAACTCAACTGTATATCATTACTTAGTGACTTTGGTCCTCAGTGATGTGGATATCCAGCATCACCTAAAACAAAAGAGGAAAAAAAGAGAAAAAAGGGAGGGGAAAAGACAAAATAAAGAAAATGTGGTTTAGTATTAAGCAATATACTTTACTATGAGTAACTACTGGAATACAAAATACTCAAATATATGTATGTATGTATATCTCTGTATATATGAGTGTGTGTGTGTGTGTGTGTGTGTGTGTGTGTGTGTGTGTGTGTGTGTTTTCCCCACTTACCATGCAGGAAGAGGCTGTTTAGTTAGTAGGTAACTTTTGATTAATGTAGTGGAGCTGGCTTGAGGATGAATTGTAGTGTATTATTATTTTGTGCTATGGGAATGGTGGGGGTGGGAGGCCCTGTGAAATTGCAGACAAAACCCAGCGCTAGAAAAGGAAATTTTACAATGTCTGGTAAAAGTGTGAACAGGGGATCAAGTGGCTGCCTCCAGATTTCCTTGGCAGATATACCCTTATTACAGGTTGTAGTTGTTGTTGCAGCTCTAGTGGAGTGAGTCACAGTATGCTGTGGAACCTTATATCCATGATGTTTCTAGCAAAATTTGAAATGCGTATGGGGATGGCCTTGTCCTAACAGGGCTGCCTGATTGTTCAGATGCAAAAGCTAAAAATAGTATAGTCTGATTTTCTAAAATGCTTTGTCCGGGCAAAGTAAAGTCCTAGTTGCCTAAGGACATTCAAAGTGTGATGAGTCATCTCTCCCTTGCTTTGTGGCTTGGGGAAAAAGAAATTGAATGGTTTGATTCAGTGAGTTCACCATAACAACCTTAGACAAAAAGGATGGGTTAACCCTTCAGGTGTACCCCATAAGAATGAAACCTGTGGGAAGGCTTCATGCACATAACAGCCTGAAACTCTGAACTTCTCTTAGCTGAAATGACTGCTATCAAGAAAGCAGTTCTCCAAGTTAAAAACTTCAAATCTGCAGATCCTGTCAGTTCAAAAGGTGGGAGAATAATCTTCATCAAGATAAGGTCCCAGGATGGAGGAGCAGCTGTTCTCAGGGGCCTGAGACGGATGATGCTCCTAAGGATCAGACAGCTGGATAGAAGAGGGGAATGCACAGAAATGCAGGCAGAAACTGCAGAGACAAATCTTAAAGAATTAAGAGATGCTTTTTGAAAAAAAACGTTCTGCCATGTACAATAAAATCAAGGGTAATTTGGTCTGGCACCAAACAGAGAATCTCTTCCATTTTGAAAGGAACGACCTCCTCACTTTGTTGGCATTCTAGCTTCTTTTAGAATGGCTAAGCCTTCCCTGTTTAAAGGATTTCCCCTAAGAAATAAGGACCAGATCATTCATGCTTTTAATCTTATAGTTCTCAAGCTGGGGTGGATAGTGGTTAACTTGTACTGAGACAAAATATCTACCTGCCTTGGCAGTAAATAGTTAGTGATTGCTCATGCTGTGTAGCAGTGGGAACCAATGCTGCCTTGGCTAAAAAGGTGAAGTTAGGATCACTTTTGGCCTTTCCTCCCTCCCTGACCGTAAAACAGACCTATCCATAGGATGGAAAGTACAGTTGCAGAAATCTTACCCACCTGTAACAGTAGATGTTCGCCACTGGCATTCTGGGTTATCTGCCAAATTAACCCAGCACTGTCCTGCTTTCAAAATTGATTAGTCATCTTTTGGTGAGAGCTAGGATGGAGGTTAACAGTGCAAGTTGAACTGGGTGAGTATATTTTCAGTGTAGTTTGTATTGGGGGGGGGGGTCGCTTTGCCTGGGATGGAGTAATGTTTGTATTTTAGACCGGAGTAGTTTAGAGTTAGTTAGTGAAATATTTTTTTTTTGTCATTGTTAATGTGCTGTTTTACTAGGCATTTAAGGTGTGTAAAATTTAGGAAGGTACCCAGGTTTTTATTTTTGGACCATATTTTCTGTGCACGATCCCCTCTGTTAAAGTAGCTGTCTAGTTGACCTAGTTAGCCATGGTGCTAGGTTTGCTGTAACCCTCTTAGTTCAAAGGGGTGCAGGTTCATTGGGTAGGTTTGAGAAGACTTGATTGAATAAGGACACTACTTCATCTAATAAGGTAGCATCTTTTGATTCAGTATAAAAATGCCTGAGCGCTGTTATTGCAGACAGGATGGCCACTCATAGAAGGATGAACAGCTCTTGACTATTTTACTAGGGACAAGGAAGGAAAAAATCACCACCTAGTGTCCCTTCAAATAGTTAGTAAATACCCTAGTTTCCTTTTACCAAAATTTTGAGAAGACCCTTCCAGTGATTCTCAGGGCTCCCTCTACTACTAACCCCATCCTGTATATTTTCTTAATGACAGCTGAACTGCTACTTCCCAGGCAATTTGCCACAATGTCACCAAGCAGTATTAAGTTTGATTCCACACATATCTAATGCATCATTTGGGGCAGCTGTGCGAAAGGGATGCTGTTATTGCTATAAAGTCCTTCATTCAGGAGGTCCTATAGCTGCTAGAGACAGTCACATTTTATTACAATTTTGAACAAGAGTGCAACAATCATAGCTTATTCATTGCTTATTTTACAGTGCCTCATCATATTTTTGTAACACACATGACTATAAGACTACACCTATAGTTAAATATTTAGTTACTCAGCTACTATTTATGAAATAGATGTTTGATTTCAGTTGCCATGTGCAATTAAGACTTTCCTGTAGTAAATTATTGCACTATTAGAGGGGATTAGACCCAAGGTTTGTACCTGTTAATTTTTTTTACAAATAAACTAAGATGTTAGATTTAACTGTTTTTTAAATAATTAGAATGAGATATTATGCATTTAGTAATTTATTTATTTATTGTTCAAATTCACCTACAATACAGCCACAGTAGTCCGCATAAACCTGGGGTCTCTTTTTTTTTTTTTTTGCTTTTCAGTTAATGTGAGACCTTTTTTTTTTTTTTTTTGTGGTCCTCACTTGCCGTTTGCCCCCAGACCATTTCTGTTGACTCAATGTGGCCCTTGCAACTGAAAAGGTTGGACACCCCTGCTCTAAAAGGTACATGCACTGAGGGAGTCCCTGACACAGTGTCTGCCCAGTTGTCCACCTTGAACTCTATTGTCAACTCATCCATGAGGCTTATCTTGTATGCAGCCAATGGAGCGAGTAGAGCAGCGGGTTCAGGAATTTCCCTAAGACATCATTCCTGGATGCGTTTGTGTAATTTTGCAGAACTGTTCAAGTCTACCTTTACCAATGCCCCCTTAATGGTTCTTCATTGTTTGGACCCAAGGTAAAGGACACTGTCACCTGGTGTGAGCAAGAAGGAAAAACACACTCTGCCGTGGGAGTACGTTTTACTGTCCCCTCTAGACCATACCCTAAGGGTCAGAGAGGTGGTAAAATGTGATTCAAGAAGTCTCAGAGGTTTTTCCAAGATGCACAGGGTGACCCCTCCTTCAGAGGCAGAGGAGGAGGAGGAAATGGTAGATGTCGCTCTAGAGGCAGGGGTGGACCGTAAAACCAGGGAGGCCGTGATTCATTTCTGGGCCGGCCTTACTAATGCTCCTGATGTGGGGCCCAACTGTGCTTCTCTCGAGCCGGTTGGGGGTCACATTTCTTTGTATCCAGAAGCCTGGCTAAGTATCACTCAAGACAAATGGGTACAAAGAATAATTACCAGAGGCTATGTCATACCCTTTTCTCTGCCACCTTATGTTCCCAAGAGGATCACAGATGTTCCACCCAATCACAGAGATCAGGCAACTGTGGAGGTCAACAAGTTGCTGGCAAAAAGAGTCATCCAAACCATCCCAGCAGACCAAATAGGATCCGGAACTTACTCCAGTTTCTTTTTAATTCCAAAACATACAGGGGACTGGAGGCCCACCTTGGACCTCAGCAGACTGAACGAAGCAGTAAAGAAGGACAAGTTATGGATGGTGACACTGCAGTCTATACTCCCTTTACTAGGGAAAGGCACTTGGATGTGCTCAATAGACCTCCAAGATGCTTGCTACCACATAAAAATGGACGGGGCATCAAGGAGTCAACTATGCTTCCAGCTGGGAGCCAGTCACTACCAGTTTCATGCTCTGCCATTTGGTTTCATCACAGCCCCCAGGGTGTTCACCAAGTGTATGGCAGTAGTGACAGCTCACCTGAGACATTGAGGATTCCAGGTGTTTTTGTATCTGGACGACTGGCTCCTCACCGCCCCCACCAGGCATCTACTTCTTCAGACCAGGGACGCTAACATTCAGCTTTGTGCCCAGTTGGGGATTACTATCAATTGGGAAAAATCTGCCTTATTGCCCTCTCAATTTATGATTTTTATAGGCGCAGAGATAGACACAGTAGACATGTTGGCTCGTCTTCCAGTAGAAAGGGCACAGAATCTGGTTCTTCAAATTCAATGTCTTCTTCCCCTATGAAAAGTCAAGGCTAAGACTGTTCTGAAGCTTCCAAGGACCATAGCTTCCATCATACTACTAGTGCAGCTAGCCAGTTTGCACCTGCAGATTCTTCAGTGGCTTCTGTCGTCCCAGTGGTCCTTTCAATGTCTACCATTAACTCATTGCATACGGCTGATAGACTCTTGCAAGAAGGACCTCATTTGGTGGACCCAACCCAACCAGTTAACCATGGGCACTTCATTTGTCCCTCGCCAACCCATTGCCACTGTGACCACAGATGCCTCACAGATGGGGGGGGCATTATTTAGACAGGACTGTCCAAGGCACATGGCAAGATCATGAGGCTCACCTGCATATCAATGTTCTAGAGATAAGGATGGTGCTCATGGCATTGTAAGCACTTCACGACCTTCTGCCTCTTGGGACAATTGCGATACAATCAGACAACATGTCAGTAGTATGGTACATCAACAAACAAGGTGGAACCAGATCATACCCACTCTGTCGAGAGGCCATTTGAGTTTGGAAATGGGCGATATCTTCCCATTCTGGTGGTGATGCACATCCTGGGGACAACCAACGTGATAGCCAACAAACTCACCCTGACAATCTTGATGCCTCACGAGTGCTCTCTGAAACAAGAAATAGTGGAGCAGATTTTCCACAGATGGGGACAGCCTTGCTGCAATCTTTTTGCCAGCCCAATCAATGCCAAATGCAGCAGCTATTTCTCCCTCATCCCCCCTCCGGGGGAGTCACCGAGAGATGCACTTGTTCACGATTGGCCTCTGGGTCTCCTTTATGCTTTCCCTCCCTTTCCTCTCATATCCAAGGTTATTCAGAAAGCGAAACAGCTGGGAAGCAAACTGATCCTCATTGCTCCTTACTGGCCTCATCAGGTTTGGTTCCCCTTTCTCGGGCCTCTTCTCCTAGACGATCCTTGGATTCTGGACCCAGTGCCAGATCTCTTGATGCACATGTCAGGCTCGCTTCATCCCACTTTACACACCCTCAGTTTGACAGCTTGGCTGCTCCAGTTCCATCCCTAGTCAGGCTTTACGACTTCTCACCCTCGGTGACTCATATACTAACCTCATTTCATAAACCCTCCACTAGGAGATTATATTCCAGTAAATGGAGGAGATTCTCTATCTGGGCTGAGAAAAAGAATGTTGACCCTTATACCACCTCCATTCTGGTGGTTTTGGAATTCTTGTCTGAGCTTATCCACCATGGATCTGCAGCTGCCACTATTAGGGTTCAATTAGCAGCGATTTCTAATTTTCATTTAGGCTTACAAGATTCTAATCTGATGTCACATAGGCTGTGCAAAACCTTCCTCAAAGGTGCCACTTTAAGACCCCCTTTTTAGGAATCTGTTGCTTCATGGAATTTGAATTTTGTGCTATCCAAATTGACATCTCTGCCCTTTGAGCCTTCTCATTCATCACCTTTGAAATTTCTATCTTGGAAGACCTTGTTTCTGGTGACAATCACGTATGCCAGAAGGGTGTCAGAGTTACAAGCACTGTCTGTAAAACCCCCTTATCTAATTTTTCACAAAGACAGAGTATCTCTTCGTACTAATCCATCCTTTGTCCCCAAGGTCTGTTCCCATAGCACTTTGAACCAATCCATAGAACTTCCAGTGTTCTTCCCAAATCAGTCCAAAGCAGCAGAATACAGGTTTCATCAGTTGGATGTTCATAGAAAGTTACGTTTTTATTTGCGCTGGACTAAGGAATTCAGGAAGTCAGACCAATTATTTATTTCCTTTTCCGAATCCAGGTCAGGTTTACCAGTTTCAAAAGTGACCCTCTCAAATTGGATCTCTAGCTGTATAGCTTACATTTATACCTCTGAGGGTAAGCCTTTACCTTTCAAAATCACAGCTCATTCTATGAGAGCTCAGGCTCCCACTTGATAATATCTGTGCAGCAGCAACTTGGGCTACCCCTCACATGTTTGTTACTCATTACAAATTGGATTTAGCCTCCAGGGGTAAAGCATCCTTTGGTTCCACTGTACTCAGGAGAATTTTTCCTTCAGCCACCCAAGAATAAGGTGCTAGGGACACTGTCCCATCAGAAGAATGAAGGCGAGATAGGACAACAGAACATAAACAAGTTATGTACTCACCATAACATTCCTTGTTTGTAGTCCATCTTGCCCTTCATTCTTACGAACCCACCCTCCTACCCCCATCCTGAAAGTATCTGGAGACAGAAAAATATTGTAATCATTATTCACTGGATACCTTTTATTATTGGCTTCTTTCTGTATGTTTGTTATTATTTGTCTTAGTTAGCAGCAAACAGGATCTGGGGATTGTACTGGTGCACCATGGGATACCTACCTAGCCACGAGCCAACTAGAAGATTTCGAGCTAGTAAATAGGCCGAGTCAGAGCTGAGGATCGGCTCCGATCCCATCAGTAAGAATGATGGGCGAGATGGACGACAAACATGGAACTTTATGGTGAGTACATAACTTATTTTTATTTATTTATTTACATTTGTTAACCAAGAAATTCCGACTGGACACAGGTCCTTTTTCAGCAGAGGCCTGAGGAGAAAAGCTCCACAAAGTAACGTTAATGCAATCATAGTTCCTGATGAAGAACATAGTACATACAGTAGTCACATAACATCTGTGCCATCTAAGATGGCATGTATTCTGAGAATTAAATAGCAGTTATTCACATTGTTACAGTAAAAAATTACAGCAGTATTATAAATACTAAGCTTACAAGCATCAGAGTTGGCTGTAATCAAAGGTAGTTAGTGGGGTGGAAGAGAGGTTGAGGGTGGATGGAATGGGAGATGCTACCATCTCTGAGGACCAAGAAGAACGGCTTTCCCTTGTCCACTAAGGGGACTCCAACAGCTGCAGAGAACATATCTAACCCTTGGTCTATGGTGGCTGTAGGGACAATAGAGGGATCCAAAGAAAACAATTAGTGTTCCTAGGAACTACTAACTTTTACCACAGCAGAGTCACCCAGCTTTGGCTGAGGCAAACTACCAGCCTATTGTGGTGGCAAAAGCTGCTTAATCTTTTTTTTTTCTTTTTGTAGCTAGAAAAGGGTCCAACCGAGGAATCGGTACAGATTGCCATGGTCAAGCTAAAAATGGTGCTCAATTCCTGGGGAAGCTTAGCAGCAATATTCAGAAAAATGTAAACAAAGTAACTTCTTCCCAGAAAAACATAGTAAAAAGCACTTTAATAACTTAACCCCAGCCCCAAAAAGTAAATTAACAACAGTTTTTACCACAGAAAAAAGTAGTTTTAAACAACTTTTCACCACAAAAGGAAAAAAGTGACACTCCCTTTTAAATGTACATAAAAGTAATGAGTCAGTCAATAAAACCATTTTTTCCTAGTTTAGAAGTATGTCTTTTACAGAAAAAGTAAGAATTTTCTGAGAAAAAGTAAGGTGGCATTTTTTTTTAAGCCAAAAGGAACTTGCCTGCTCAGCCATGGAATGGCATTAGTATACTGTTGATCCTTGAAAGTCTGCATATGAGTGCTCTTCTTGATGGCAGGAAAGCTCCGAAGGGCTTCGAATCCAAACCTGAGTTTTAGTCATCTCAGCTTGAGCTGACTAACAGTCTTGGAGGGAGAAAGGTGTCCTGAAACTTTGAAAGCTGCCCTTCTGTTATATTCCATGCAAGACATAACTCATATAGCTTAGGTTACTGCAACAAGCTGTTTAGAAAACTTGTAATGAAAACCTGCAGTATACCATCCACTGGCTTAGGTTGGTCTGGAAATGCTTCTTAACTTAACCAAAATCCCATCTAATTTGAACAGCCTGAAATACCTTCCTGGAAGAGTGCTGTACGCACAGGTAAACAAGCTTTTCTTGTCCCAGGAAAAGATTCTCTGTTTATAAGCAGTTCTTGCCCATGTGGGCAGAAAGATACACATAACAACCAGAGAAGGATCATGGTTAAATGGGGCCCCAGGCAGAGGAATGGACCAGGACCCCCACGACCATTCTGGTGTCCTAGTACTTGTCTTTCAACCCCCAGTTGCCATAAACTCTGCCCAAAACTGTCAGTGTGCATAGTATTTTCCTCTTTACTTTTGAAATGAAGGCAGAGATATGGATTTAGTTTAAATCTATTAATTTAAATATAATTTGTTGACCAGTTTACTCCCACTAGGCTAGTAACATCTTTTCAAGGGAGACGCTTGATGGTATTTATACTACTAGGGAAAATTTGGCAAGGACATTAGGAAACTTCTCCCTACTCTTTTTGATAGGTCAGCAGCTACCATTAACACAAACCGATGGGGCTTCAGTTTAACATCTCATCCAAAGGATGACGCACTCAGGCATGCAACACTCCCCCCAAAGTGAACCGCAGTATCAGCAATCCATGTATGTGGTGTGGGAGTAGAACCCACTGCACCAAAACCAAGTATGACTCCCCTTGTGCTACTAACACTGCTTTGAATTTTATAGCAAAAACACAGATGGCCATTTGCTAAACAAAGCAGTTGCACACTGAAAACAGATTTAACATGAACAACAGTAAACTTCTCTTCACTTGAAACTCACATTCCTTGAAATTGCACTGAAATTCACATTCAACCCTGTAGTTTTGAAGATTTTTTCCATTAAGCATTGAAACAAAATGTATGAACCAATAAAAGACAAAAATGTACCTATTTCAGCACATTTCAATCAAGCTGCCACAACCTGGCAGTTGGTGTAGAGGACTGAGGTTCTTGTCACCTGTGACCAAGGTACAGGGTTTGAGCCTGAGCAAGATAATTGACTAACCTGCCATTCCTAACTAGGGCATTTTAAACACACACACACACACACACACACACACACACACACACACACACACACACACACACACACACACACACACACACACACACACACACAGTTCTTCCTATGTGAAGCAGCCTGAAAGGCTGAAGGAAAACAGTGCATTGCAGAAGTGGAATGCCTCTCTATGAAGTCATGCATAAAGTACCTGGAAAGGCCTCCTTACGCTGCCCAGCCAAGTAAACAAAGCAGAGTGGTGGATTGTCCTGAAAAGTTGTAGTTCCAAGTTTGCTGTATGAAGCAAGAGAAGCAGCCTGATTTAACGTACATATTTTGCTGTGTGTGCATCCTATATGTCAGAATGCACGCACAGCAAAGTGCGGGACTTAAAGATAAAAGTGGTGTAAACTTTGTTTTTACTTAAAATGTTGTGGTAGCCCTAGCAAGCACATATCTGCCTTAGACTATATCGTTACCATGGCCAGGCTACATAAGAGGAAAATACAGTGGTAATTCAAGAATTTGTGAGAGAAGCATCAGCATCCTTTGGAGGAAGTATTACTTTCAATCCTTCCCATAAAGAGGGAATTTGGGTGGTGTTCCCAGCCAGGTATAAGCCACCCCAGGAATGTCATTTGTGACCCAGACCCTGGAAACTGAAACAGATACCTTAGACTTTGCTTGGTAGGTTCATACTTTTCATGGGAATGTCCAGAGGAAGTGGGTTAGCCCTTTAGTGGGCAAACATATACATTTGATAGAAACAATTGCTCTGATCTTTGTTGTGCATGCATTCAAAACATTGTGAGATGTGGAAACATAACAGGTAGTTAGAGTCAACACAACAGTGCTACAGTACATAAATAAGAGTGCACAAGCTCCTGTCTAGTTTGTAAACTAACTACCATGATGTTGGGCCTGGCTACTTGGTATTCTCCACATCTCCTGGTCACACACAGATCATCAGACAATAATTCCTTGATGGACAAACTTAGTAAGTTCTCTTCCAATCTCCACAAATGTAAAATTAATAGGAAAGTTTTCCAGAGTGTATTGCAGAGAGAGAGAGGTGACCCCAGATACAAGCCTTGTTTGCACTGAAAGAGAATTAACATCTAAATAACTAATGTGGCAGATTTCTAAGCAAGGGGATTAAGGCAGTGAGCACAACACTTAGAGGGATTTCTTTATACCTTCTCCCTTCTTTCTTTTCATCCAAGAATACTCAAGAAGGCAAGAAAAGGGGGGGGGGGGCTAACTCTGATAACTCATCTGTAGCTGAAACAACCATGGGTGATCTTTGTCTGTTCTTATGTATCACTTGTAGTAATCACCACAGGTATCGCTTGCATTTTTTGTGAGAAACTAAGTAAGAACTCCCTGAAAAAAAGGGAATTAACTCTTCAGGCTGGCTTACACAAGTTTAAACTGCCATCCAATTCTAGTTAAAACAGTATGTTAAGTGATGCATAGCAGTCGTCCTTTCTGGACATATCTTTGAAAAACAAATAAAAACATAGAAGAAGCAGGTTCACCATAGCAAAGATAAACAGGACCAAGATATTCACTTTGGCTCCATACAGAGTTACTAGACCAAAGGAGGTGGAACAGCAAAGGCATCTTTGCAGCCACTAGTTCTAATGCCTGTCTCTTCTAAGGTCTCTTGTGATGCACCTATAGAAGCTGCAAAGTTTTGGCTGAGAGCATGTTCTCAAGGATGAAAATATTGATTTCATGACTGGACCAGACAGAATTTTCCATGTAGTTGACTCCAGTACCCATTTTGCTATCACATTGGTGCAGGGAGGGTTAGTTGGGAGGATGACTAAAGGTGGAAAGTTAGAGATTTGGGACTCCTGGCCACATGTCATGATATCCCAAGTTGCTTCATCTACTATATTGATGACCCAGGCATAGATCCCAGCAATGGATGTCTACCATTTTTTAACATTTGCCATTTTCAGATCCTTGCCATAATTTGATTCTCAATTCCTAAGTGAGCCCTCACTCCCCTTTCACACTCAACCCCCCACCTAGGATGGCTTTATATTAGTGCAGAACTTTTTCCAGTTTATGCAGAACCTGTAAGATCAACCATATCATTTCTCTGTTTCTGGGATCATCTCCCTACCTCAGAAAAGCCAGTGACTCCTCAGACTTTGAACAAGAAGGAAGACTTTGTCTGTAGGTCTGGTCTGAGTTGGTTCCTAGTCCAAATTCCCTTCCCACTGTCCAGGAGAACAGAATATTGAGCCACTATGGGAAAGCGGTGTACACACTTGGATGTAGGCTAGAAGTGATCTTTATGGTCAGTTCTTCAAGTTAAATGGGGAAGAAATAAAAGGGCCCTTAAAGCCTTTGTTTACATTCAGTATTGAGGGGCATTGTCACTTGAAGTCTGCTTCTTGGAGAGATCTTGAATAAAAATAGTATCATTATACTGCCCCAGTGGCATAGAAGGATAAAGCTCTTTCTATGACCCAGGTGACCTGGGCTTAATTATTGGCTTGAGTGGCTGATGGAGCAGCACGGAAGAATGGGAGTTACCATCCTGGGAGGGGAGGGAAGTAACATGGGTGGTCCTTCAGTGATCCCTTATGAAGAATGGATCATGCCCCTTCAGTCATGATTTCCCCAAAGAGAAGCAGGGTGAAAGACCTGAATGAGCTCCTGTGGAAGTGGGACAACATGTCACATGTCCGCATTACATGCCCACCCCAATGGATACTGCAAATGGGAGGGGGGAAGCAGTGGGGTAGGACATTAAGTAAAACCCCCTTGGCGAATGGCAGGAAAGCAAGACACTCCAGAATGCCCTTAGGAACTGGCCAGGCCCAGCCTACATCTGAGGAAGTTTGGGGGTGTTAGGGCAGGCCCATCAATGGATGTGAGACACTGGACTAGAGTGCTGTAGAATGATGTAAGGGAAGCAAAAAGTGTGTTTTAGACAATATCCTTAGTCTGTAAGGCCTAGGTGCATTTGCCTGTCCCCTTCCTGCTCTGTTAGGTTAAGTGGCCCATCTACTTACTTAACTGAATAAACTACTTGAAACTTCAGCAAGGCATCTTTATTCCTCACACAAAGAGGGTACCAGAAAGAGATTCTCCTTGTTCTTCTAGCTAAAGTGATTTTATCCAGACTAGCATTTTTTATGTCTGGGGACACCTTTTTAGGCAAAATAGAGCTTGCATCTGTCTATGTCCAGAGTGCGGGGAGGATTTCAACTTCAGTCCAGAGATATCCAAAAGCTATGAAAATTAATCCAGAATGGTGAAAGTCCTTCTACAACTGATTCCCATGGGTAAAGAATAATACTGAAGAGGTGTTCCTTCTTTTTCATCTCCTGTTGTTATGGTGAGTTTACTCATGCAGCTGTACATTTTTACATGTGGATGCTGCTGTGAAAGACTAGCTCCTGTTGTTATTTTTGAAATCATAGTTATTGAGGCATTAGAATGAGGAACTAGTCTATATTGAATAATCTGTCACTACTCTTGTCTGGAGTGTGGGTATAAGTTTCCCCCACAGGATACACAAGACAAGTGTGTTTATTGTTTTGGTGTTGCCAATTTAGACACCAGTTTTTAAGATTGTGCAGCCCTTGGAGCTAGAGTTCTGGCTGACCATCAGGCTAAATTAGTTTTAAAAAGGTTGCTTCCCCCATCTTCTGTTGGGCCAGTACAAGACACTGTATCCCCTTCTTCTAGTAAGTGTTATGTTATGAAGAGAAGAGAAAAGGAGAAAGAAAAAGATATAGATAAGAGAGAAAAAGGCAAGCAAGAAGAAAAGGAAAGGGGATAAACAGAAAGATAAAGACAGAAAGAGAGCTTCTACATCCTGAAGTTAGGGGCAGACACATCTTAAGGCCTCCCCCTAGCCCCAGTAAGGAAACCTCCATAAAAAACTTCTCCCAAGCCAACTTCATACTACTCAAGTTAGAAGTGATAAACTTCATGACACCCATGCAGAAGTTCGACTACTGAATCCTACACTAAGGCACTGTATGAGCGCATCCACTTGTGCATGAATCGTGCCATCCCAAATAAAGAAAAGGAAGCCAATCTGGTGATCCCCTGCCATAAACAAACTTTGCAACAAAAGGAATAAACTGTTGCAGAAAAGAGGAAAATCACAGGATGCAAAAAACTCCCTTACCAGCCTCAGTAAGAAGCTGAGATCCCTCATAAAATCCTCCAAAGCTAGTTACGAAAATAAAATTGCCAAAGATTCCAAAGACAACCACAAGGCATTATATAGCTATGTCAAGAATCTAAATGGCAATACTCAGATCTGCTCTGAGCTACAACAGAATGACATTAGATATACTGATCCCAAGGATATTGCCAATATCCTGGCAGATTGATTCAGTGCCAACTTCACTCCCCTCTCACCCCCTAAAGGGCCCATCTCAATACCAAACGATTGCCAAATTCCGGTAATAACGGCCACGCAGGTAAAAAACGCACTCTCCAAAGCTAAGAATACAGCATCCATGGGATCACATGACATCCCGGACTGTGTACTACATGAACTACAAAATGAATTGGCACCTCACCTAAGTGTCATGTTTAATCATACCCTCACCTCAGGCTTCATGCCCACTGAGTGGCACACAGCTACAGTTATCCCACTCCACAAGGGGGGATCCACCTTGGATCCTGGGAACTACCGTCCCATCAGTCTGATGAGCCTGATCTGCAAGGCCATAGAAAGTACTATCATGGAACTTATAAACAAAGACATTGGCAATCTTCAAACACTGGACCCCACCCAGTTTGGATTCGTAAAGGGCCGATCTTGTCTCCTGAACCTGACTGACTTCTTCAAATCAGTCTTCAGAGCTGTGGACAAGGGTAAGGCGGTCCACACAGCCTATCTGGACCTTGCCAAGGCCTTCAACACCATCCCCCACTCTGGAATCATAGATAAACTTACTAAGCTGGGCATTAATCTCTATGTCACTCGATGGGTTGACAAATGGCTTACTAACAGAACCCACATTATAAAAGTAGCAGACTCCAAATCCAGCTCCAGACAAGTGACAAGTGGAGTACCTCAGGGTTCAGTCCTGGGACCACTCTTGTTTGGCATCTACTTCTCTGAAGTACAGACCAACACTAAGGGGCTCTGGCTCACAAAGTTCGCAGATGACTGCAAACTGGGAACTGGGAGCCATTATTGAATCCCCAAATGATGGGCCTTACAGAAACAGATGCTTGGTGCCAGAGCCATGGGCTCAAGCTCAATGCTAAAAAATGTATAGCTATCCCCTTTGGGAAAAAACATGTACCCATGAATTACCATATAAGTGGCAGTACACTAAACACCGAAAGTGTGATAAGAGACTTAGGGACACAGGTGGACAGTGGTCTCACCATCGATAACCACATCACCACAACAATCAGGAAATCCTTCTATGTGACACACCTCATCACTAAGGGCTTTTCATCCAGAAAAAAGGAGGTCGTTGTCCCACTGTACTCATCCCTCACCCATTATAGAATACAGTGCCCCATTTGGAATGTACCTCTCAAGACATCTGCAACAACTGGAAAGGCTGCAGAAATATATCACTAAAAAATCACAGGCCTAAAGCAGATGCCCTGTGCTGACCATCTAAAAAAAAAAAAAAAAACTCCAGCTATACTCTGTTGCATATCATCTACTCAGAGGCAATCTCTGCTTAACATACAAGGCCATGTCAAACCCAGAGCTGTTGGACATGCTACACTTAAAGAAATCTCAATCTCTCAGAGCCACATGCTCCAGGGATCTAAACCTTGTCATCACAATGAACAAAACATGCTGGAGGGATAGGTTCCTCACTCAGAGACTCCCCAGACTCTGGAACAGACTGCCCATACATGTCAAGCAGAGCATCTCTTTGGCCCTCTTCAAAAGGAACCTTGATGATTGGATGGGAGATAGGAAATTTACCCCGGGGTCATGTCAGTCACCCTGCTAGACAGGGGTCCAGGGAGTAAATATTGTAGGAAGAAATAGCCAGGGAATTGTTATGGCTAGGCTTGTGTAGGCCCTAGGGCCAATAGCCTAGTACCAACCCATGAACCAAGCCCTCAGCTCCCAGGTTATTTCTTTGAACCTGCAATCACTATTGAGCTAACACCGAACTCCATTACCAATCACTCATTCATCAAATTTGGCCAAATCACCATACTTGGGCATTCCTCATCCACTGATGTCTAAACCTCCAGTGTCTGATTGGATCAATTCACCTCTAATGGCTATTACCCGAGAACTGCAGTTTTCTTTACAGTCCTTACCTCCTTGAGTCAAAGCTTCTCCTTCTCAGACCTATGAGGTCATTAAATCCATGCCTTGACTCAGCAAGCCTGTTTCAACTGTTTCATCTCAGTCTGTTTGGTTCTTTGGGAGTGTAAAGAAATCAGATCTGGACCAGCTCATATAAGGCTTCCTTAAGACCTAGATGGACTTGGGGATCATCCCTTCTCCCTCAGTGCCAAAAGTGGGGGAACCTGTCCCCATGGCCCTGACTTTTCCTGTTCCTCCAGTACCCCACCTATTGGCAGTGGTATCCTTGATTCTACCACTGGCCCACATCATCCCTTCATCAGAACACACTTCTGCATTGATGCATTTGACTCTGTTCCTCTCAGAGCCAAATGCATCCTGGAGTAGTGGTGTCAGTGCCGAGAATCTGTGTTCAGGGTTTGGGATGACTTTCTGGTTATCTCAGATGTCCCTGCCCTTGGGTGCATTGGCTTCCAACAGCTCAGCTATGGTCTCAACATTAGACTCAGAGGGGTCAGCAACTGGAACTAGGGTCTTCTTGGATTCTCAAATTGAGTGGATTCCCTTTCTGGTCATCCAGCCTTGGCATCAGAGTTCAATGTTGCAGACAGGATTTTGTCTCAGTTTGAGAGGTGCTTTTCTTCATTTGTTGATCCATCCCTTTCCTGTTTCCCATCCAGAATCTCAGTTTCTCATAAGACGTCTCCTAGATAGCCCACACCAGCAGGCTTTGATCAGCTCCAAACCTGAGGTTCCTAGAGTTGCCATCTTTCATTGTGGCTGAAAATGGACCAAAGCCACACAGCCCACACTCCCTTAACCCCGCCTATCTCCTTCCCTGTTCCCCACTTTTAAGGCCACTTAGTGACATCATAGTCGTATCAGAGAGAGGAGGAACATATCTTTTCCTGGTTGGTGTTGCATTTTTTTTTTTACAGAAAAGCATAGTGAATCTGCCAATTTTCTATGGTTTTCTAAAAAAAAAAATAAAAAAAAAAAAAAAAAAAACAGTAAATTTGCAAATACTGAAATCTGAATAGTGTTTTCCAGACTACCGGGCAATCGGTTTGATTTCCAGACAGTCCAAAAAAAATGGACAGGTGGCAACCCTAGCAGCTTCCATGCTGCTGCTGCTGCTGCTGTTTCATCCCTCTCAGCTTCCTCTTGGGAGGTCCACAGCAAGAACCAGTGCAATCAGAAGCATTTGGATTCTCCTGAAGAATCCCACACTGAGGACACAGACCTTGATGAAAGGGAAAGATCCCCAAATCCCTTCATCAAGATGCTTTCTTTGGACACCTCTTGGAATTGATGAGACAACAGAGAAATTGGACTGATGAAGCCTATTCCCCAGAGAAGTAATCCTTTCTTTAAGCCTTTGGTGGAGGCCCATGTCTTGGGTGGTACCCCCAGATGTGCTCATTGACCTTGTGTTCTGCAGGGCTTAAAGAGAATGTGACATGGGGGCGGAGCCTAGATGGCAAACAGATAAGCAGTATTTTTAGAGCTCCACAAAGCAGTACTAGAAAACATGAAAAATGTTATTTTCATTAACCAAAAATAGAAAAAAATATTAAGGAACTTAAGAAGTACAACTCTACCAAATTTCAAGAAATATTATTTAGTTTTTCTTGTCAAAATATTTTGGAGAACAACACAGCTGTTTGGTAATGGCCAGTTTAAAGAATTCTCACTCAGAAACCACTCTGAAGAAGGAGATACAACTGATGTCTTCCACATTACATGAACTGTCATTGAAAATGGATAGATTCACTGATAATTTGGAAAGTCTCAAGGAAAACTGCCAAAAGCAAACAGATGTACTAAATGAAATACTGCAGCAACAACAAAGTAACTTACTTGATATGGAGACATCACTAAATTACATAAATGGAAGACTCAAAGAGGAAAATCGGACAGAATTCTTACTTCACCAAAATAACTGGCTACTTAATGAAGTGGATGATTTAGAGAACAGGGAGAGGAGAACTAATATAAGAATATTTGGCCTTCCAGAAAAAACTGAGGGAAAAGACATCATCACCTTTTTGAATTCCTGGCTTCTTGAAGTGCTTGATTTAAAAGAGGGATTATCAAAAGGAATAGAAAGAGCTCACAGAGCCATAGGAAAATCTATATCCTCTTCACCTAATGCACCACCAAGATCAATTGTGGTAAAGTTCCTGTCCTTCTTGGATAAAGAGCTCATTTTAAAAACAGCCTGGACAAAAAGTCCCATAACATATAAACAGAGTCAGCTCAGATTTGACAATGATAATTCTGCAAAAGTGATAAAAACAAGGAAAAAAACTTGGCCATTAGTGAAACTTCTCAAACAAAATAAAATAAAAGCGCAGATGGTATATACTGCTAGAATCAGAATTTTCTATTCAAATGACTTGAGAACCTTTAACAACATTGAAGAAGCTTCTACCTTCATCAAGAATAATAATATCATCACAATTCCTGAAGAAATGGTCTGGACTGTTTCCATCAACTTGAAAAGATCTCCATAAAAAAATAATTGGTCTGATGTAAGGAAAAAGAAACAAAGAACTGATTCTAAAACTACACAGTCTTCCAAATCTCTCAAAGAATCAACAAAGATATAGACTTTACCTCAAAATGTATGTATTTTATCTATTTTATTGCCTATTATACTCTGAGACATATATACTATTTCTTAAACTTACACTTTATGCAACATACTCATCACAAGTCTAGTGGTTGTGTTTGATAATGTTAAATGGTTTTATAACTTAGAGTGACTTCTAAAAATATAGTTACATCTCATTCATAGGCAGTGAGGAAAACTAGATTCAAATGTTATCTTTTCACTTTAGTATAATTAGTTATATGTAAAGGAAGAACAGAGACAACATATACACAAATGTTTTTTCTCATCTCACTTTTTATTAATAGTATATTTAGCTCACCTCATTGTTGCATAATAGGAATTGAAAATTTTTAATCATATATTCTGTGGCTTATGCCACGGTGGTAGCGTTGTTACCTCACAGCAAGAGGTTCTCCCGTTTGATTCTCAGCTGGGCTTGGGAGTGCCTTCTGTGTGGAGTCTGCATGTCCTCCCCGTGGTTGGGTAGCATTCGAAAGACATGCGTCCATAAATGGGCGTGCCTTCGTTGAAGATTGGGCATCGAGCTGGCACCTCGGCGTTTCATAAAAATCTTAAAAGTAACATAGATATCATATTTTAAATGTGGACCAGAGTCACTATAAACAGAGTTTAGTTACTGGGTTCTGACAATGTTGTTATTTGAAACATTAACTTCACTACACTTCAAATTCCCATTTTAAAAGTAACAGGTCTTTGGATTATTAAAATCCACAAACCCTGACTTCTTTTAAATAAATAAAAAGAAGAGGTGTGAAATCAGTGACAGAGTACCTGTTTTTCATGTAGGTAACACAAAAAAGAAGAATTTACAGTAACATTGAATAACATCCAATTGAAAAAGTAATAGAAGCATTACAGACTACATTGTTACACTTGAAGTAAACACAGTCCTTTCTTACTTCTGAATTATTCCTACCTAGGCTATAAAATATACTATGCTATGGTGATCCAGTAAAATGACATGTCTGACAGTTTTGTAAGCATCTGTTACAGCGTTGCAAGTGTAAATGGGAAAATATGTGTGTGAGATGCACACATCAGCTGCAGTTGTGACATACTTCTGTGCACATAAGTACAATTAAGACAGGTTTTACACATATTATACTGAATACTTTATTAACCTGGTAACAGAAATCATCTAATTTCAGAAGTCATAAAGAGACTTATTACCTTGTACTTATAACTCCTGCTTATTTGAATATAATGTGCACATTGCTTTATTAGATAACATAGTAAACTCTGTACTGTGCAGTGTTGTTATTTTCCTCTGCTCACACTGCCTAGACATGTTCAATTGAATTGACTAAGTAGTAACCAAATAAATAGTGAATACAGTAGATAGTAAATTACTGATTACTCTCTTCACCCTTTAGTGCTTTCTAATCTTTGGTAAGAGGGGTTCAACTTTCAGTAAAGTGGCAAAGATGCTGGTAATTAGCCAAAATTCATACACCAACATGCAAGTAGTTGTTTAACTGCACTACTAAATTGTGTGGGCATGTGTACTTATTTTCTATGATGAACAGTTGATTTATTTCCAGCAAAACTTTAAGCCATGGTTCTATAACTCATAAAACTGGCATCTCAGACAGTCTTCCGAGTGCCTGTTGATATATTGTGGGAGTTGCCTTGATGACGGGGAAGTACTGGGAAACCTATAGTAAAATTGCACATAAATTAGCATAATAAAGTCGTTTAAATGTCATTCATTCTACCAAAAATTGTTTGAAATACACATTTACAGACATAGGTTCCTAAGAAACGCAAATCCTAAATGATATTCTGTATGTACACATCTGGTTAAAACAGGGATTTATAACATAAACTGCCTTTAATCCTTCAGACATTAGTTGTATAGCTGACTATTATGCAGCTGATATTTTTACTGAATATTGACAACTGTTTAAATAATAAGGTTATCAGTTTCTTAGTGAGATGGTTGGTAAAATTAGTTCACCTTGGAATTTCATCTTTATTTCTTTAAAGTAAAGGGCCCATGAGAAAACATCTTCATGGTCTGCTTTTGCTACTGCTTCAAGTAGTAAAACAAGACAGATTTGTAAATTGTAATTCTTGATGAGAAATTCAAGTAGAACACTAATTAAATAGATATGAGATAGAGAGATTTCTTAAGGCACTGTTCAGCGTAATAGGTTTTGTATTTTTAGTGTCATTACTTTTAACAATTTAATAACAAAGAAGGGAGTCTGCCTACTCTTGTATTTTGCTGCATGACACAGTCTTTGATAAACACTCTATTATAAAGGTTCTAAGGAACTGTGGCTGTGCAGAACAGCTTCAGTAATGCTCTGTCTTGACTAGCATTTTGTTTAATATTCTGTGATGATATTCTCATAATATGAATTGATATTATAACTATGCATTAGTATTAAGAAGTTTATAAATTGCTCACCCATATGGCCATTTATCAGGGCAAATTACTTGTTTCATCGTCAGTGAGTGATCACTGTGGTCTAATGTTGTCTTTCTTCATTTTTTCTTTTAATTTGTCACAACTACATTCATGGGTAGACATAAAATTAACTTAATCTGGTTATGCTTTCATTTGTCTCTAATTGAAAGCATGTGAGTGATACGTAGAGATTTATGACATGTATTGTCCACTCAAACATATTTACATTATCATCTCTAGTGAACACAACTCTAAGGGTTCATTCTATGGACTACATAGTTTTTGTAGTATGATCCAAGTGTTCTAAATAGACTTGTCCGTATTTATCTTCACTTATTGATACATTTCTAAATCTACTTCACTCAGTTATAATATATTTTAGTATGTAGGAGAGTGTTTACCTGTCATAATCATTAGTATATTGGTCATATCAGAATACTGGAGACTAATAATATGTATATATACTACTCTCAGGCTAAAGAGAACTAAAGTTAAGCAACATTTACTATGTTATAAATGAGATTTTACTTTATGAATGTTTAAGTAGTGCATGATAGGATGATTATATTCTGAAAAAGAAGTCTAATCTAAAATTAAATTGTATTACCAAACCAATACTCATTTCCATACATTATGTTCATAGGTTCATAGGTTCATAGGTTTATACTAGGCTATCTGCCCTAAGGCATTTATAAGCCTAGCCCAAATTTTTGTGGCTTACGCCACCCCTTATATGAAAAAATACTGTGCCCATTAGTTTGTTGTGCCTCTGTCCAGCAGTGACACAGAGATGATTCCCGGGGTAAACCTACGATCTCCCATCCACAGGTCTAGATTTCTCTTGAACAGAGTCAGCGAGGTGCTCTGCCTCACATGGACCAGGATTTTATTCCACAGCATAGGGAGTCTCTGAGTGATAAATCTATCCCTCCAGCACGTCCTATTTATATCCGTGCTAAGGTTTAAGTCGCTTGCTCTAGTGGTTTTGGTGGATTTGGATTTTTGAGGTGGAGCTTGTCCATTTATTCCCGGTTGGACATGGCCTTGTATGTCAGGAACATGTCACATCTGAGCAGGCGGTATGCGACTGAATAGAGCTGGAGTTTCTTCAATCTGGCAGCATATGACAGATTTTGGAGTCCCTTTATCCTTTTGGTGAGGAACTTTTGGGGTCTCTCCAATTGCTGCAGATGTCGGGTGAGATACATCCCGAATGGGACATTGTACTCGATCATTGGTCTGATAAGTGAAGAGTACAGGGGAACAATGACCTCACTAGATCTGGATGTGAATCCCTTCATGATCAGGTGGGCAATGTAGAAGGTCTTTCTAACCACTTTAGCAACGTGAGTGTCAAAAGAAAGGCCACTGTCAACCTGGGTCCCCAGGTCCCTGATAACCTCTTCTGTGCTTAGTGGATTGCCACCTATATGGTAGCTTGGGGTTACCTTGTTTTTCCCAAAGGTATGACTATACATTTTTTGGCGTTTAACTTCAGGCCATGGCTCTGGCACCAGCTATCTGTTTCCGTGAGTCCCTTCTGAAGGATATCCGTGTCCGATGCACTTTCCACTATGGCCCAGTTTGCAGTCGTCTGCAAACTTTGTCAGCCAAAGTCCTCCCATGTTGGCCTGTACTTCTGAGAAGTAGATGCCAAACAATAGGGGGCCAAGGACCAAGCCCTGTGGGACACCACTTGTGACCGGCTTGGAGTCTGACATAGCGCCAGCAACTCTAACCCTGTGGGTTCTGTCCTTAAGCCAGTTTGCAACCCATCTTGTGACATATGGGTTTACATTTAAGCTGGTAAGTTTTTCTACAATACCCGAGTGGGGTATTGTGTCGAAAGCCTTTGCAAGGTCAAGGTAGGCTGTATGGACTGCCTTTCCCTCATCAATGGCCTTGGTGACTGTTTCGAAGAAGTCGACCAAGTTCAAAAGGCATGATCTTCCCTTGACAAAGCCAAACTGGGTCGGGTCCAATGTTTGCAAGTCCCCTATATCTTTGTTTATGAGCTCCATTATGATCCTCTCCATAGCTTTGCAGACTAGACTTGTTAAGCTTATGGGGCGGTAATTACCAGGGTCCGTAGAGGTGCCGCCTTTGTGGAGTGGGACCACAGTTGCCGTACGCCACTCCTTGGGCACGTATCCTGTGGTAAGGCTGAGATTAAACAGCTGCCTTATGTGCGGGTTTAATTCCTCATTTAGCTCGTGTAGCACACAGCTGGGGACACCATCCGGTCCCATTGATGCTGAGTTTTTAGCTTTAGAGAGAGCAGCTTTCACCTGCGCATTTGAGATGTCCGGGAGGCTACACTCGGCTGGGATAGTTATCTCTCCTTTAGGGGAGAGGGGTGAAGTTTGCACTGAACCTGTCTGCCAGTATGTTGGCAATGTCTGTGGGTTCAGTGATTTTGTATCATTTTGGACTAATTCTGAGCATATCTGGGAGTTTCCACCCAGGTTCCTAACATAGCTGAAAAAGGCCTTATGATTGTCCTTTGAATCCATGGCAATTTTTCTCTCAAAATTGGCCTTAGTTGATTTTATGAGTGCTCGTATTTTTACTAATAATGATCAGGGTGACTTCCCTTTTATGGATTTTGTTCTATCATGTAATAGCTTTCTCCTCTTATTGTAAAGTTTGTTAATGGCTGGGGTCCACCAGACTGGACGTTTGCCCTTTGTGGAAAGAGTCTTGGTTTTATTTGGGATTGCCTGATCCATGCAGTCCTGGAGGTGTTCATAGAAGGCATTTGTAAGGGCTTCCGCAGCTTGGGTTGTGGTTTCCACTGGCTCAGGAGCCTTGAAGGATACCACACCAGTCTTGAGTAGTGTGAAGTTTGCTTTAGAGAAGTTCTTCACTATGGTCTTTTTTGTTTGGGGTGGGGGCGGGATGTGGATTTCCAGTGAGATTAGTTTATGATCAGATCTCACCAATGAGGGATATGCTTCCGGTGTGGAGCATTTTGTCCCCATGTTTGTGACAATGAGATCTAGTATATTTTCTCCTCTCATGGGAACAGTGACTAGCTGTTCCATGGCATTTGAATTTATGAACTCCAGGAACCATTGGGCTAGAAAGTTAGGGCTTGAGTAATGTTCCCAGTCTATATTCGGGTAGTTGAAGTCACCCAATATGATGGTGTTTGGAGATACATTTATACCCTCCAGTGTCTTCAGGAAGGCTGTGTGGGGTTCCTGAGTTTGAGAGGGTGGCCTGTAGCATGCTACAATTTGTAGAGCAGTTTTGCCTATGGTTAGTTGCACCTGGATGGTTTCCGAAGCTTCATGCATTGCCACCAACCTGGAGGTGTGGGTATCCTTTATGAATATGGATACACCCCCTCCTTTTGTGGTGTGGTCCGGGTTTTGGGGCTGGAACGCATGATATGAGGTAAAACCTAAAAGTGCCGGGGTGCTCTCAGGAGCCTTGAACCAGGTTTCAGTTACAGCACAGACATCGATGTTCTCCATACTGAGAAGGGCCTCGAGTGCGTGCATTTTGAGATTTAGACTTCTGGCATTGAGCAGCATTACCCTCAGTTTCTTCCCATTTTTGTTTTCTAGGGTGGTAGGTTTAGAATTTGAGCCTTGCCTAAAAAAGGCACTACGGGGGTGGCAAGAACCTTAGCCAATATCCGGAATCCCAGGGGTGACAGGTGCAAGCTGTCCCTTGCGAAGCAGCGTGGCTTGTCAAGCATGTCATCCCAGGCAGACAGACACTGGATCCCCTTTGAATGACACCAGACATTAAGCCAATTGTTAAAGCTGATCATCTTGTCTCTATATTGTGGCATCATTCTTGGTGAAGGAAGGATACTGCTCAGGGTTAGGGTCATACCTGCCTGGGCTACATAATCAGAGAGCTCCTCTATGTCTCTTTTCATGTAGTCCAGGGAGGTACGTCTCAGGTCGTTCACACCAGCATGGACAATGACTGTGTCATATTTGTACTTGCCATGGAGTGACCCGAGTGCTTGTGTTATGTGGCGGATTCTAGCACCCGATAGGCAGCTTACTGTGACCTCTCCTTGTTCAGCCTGGTGAGTGGGACGTCAGTGTGTCTGACTATGGAGTCACCTATGACAAGTATGTTTGGTGTTGTATTTGGCCTTAAGGGCTGTGACTGCTTTGCACACTGCTTTTGTGGTTTATGTGTTGCTTGTGGGGTGTCTTGAGGTAGCAGTTGTTTGGGTGTCTGCTTTGGAGGCCTCTGCTGTTTAGGTAAATTTTTACTCAGAGCCTCCGAGTATGTCTTTGTGTGTTTATGTGTTTGATTCAGTGGAGTGGTAGCATTATGTGAGGCTGGTTTTGTGGGGTGTGTAGTTGCCTTCTCCTCCTGTCTGGTCTTGCCAGTCCTGAGTTGAGAGAGCTCAGCCTCCAGTTTGGCTAAATAGCTGCATCTCGCAAGTATTTGTGTTATGTGGGAGGAGGAGAGGGTTGTCTGTGTACATGAGGCAGTTATAACATTGCCTCAAGATTCCCAGATTCACCAGCTGGACCAGAGAGGAGATTGACAACTGACATTTGGACATGCTAGAATAATATTGGGAAATCCTTAATTGAAAACAAGGGCCAGTGGGGAGTGAGGGTGTAGTGCTTTTAATTTTTAGTGCTGACTTATATAATTGCTTTAGTGAGCAAGTGCCAGGTAACTTGAGTGCAATGTGTTACAAGTAACTGAATGCAAAAACGACAAACAGTAACTTTCTTTCAAGTGAAACAAGGAAATAAATACAGTAAGCAATGCAGATATCACTAGTGATCCACAGAAGCGCTGAGAAGTTGCATATTAGGTGGAATTAGCTTCCAGGGAAATAACAAGCAAACAAACAACAAGCATATAAACAAAGCTAGATTCAGCAGGCCTGGATCTAGTCTATGCTAGAGCAAACAAGGTGTACCAATTTCAGTAAGATACAGTTCAAATATTCAGGCACTATAAACCTTTAACCAGAAATTCCCAGCTCAGAAGGGCAGAGTCCAGCCTCTTCTCCCACAAGAGTGCAGACCACGAACCTTCTTAATGTAAAATAGCTGGCCTGAAGCCCAAGTGCCTAAACCAGAACTAATACACTTGGACACTGGGCTCTCAATCAGCAGTTCCCAACTTAGAAGGATGAAAGCTACCTGTCCTGCCGCCACAGTGCTTGCCACAAACCTTCCTAATGTAAAACAACTGGTCTGAAGCCCAAGTGCTTAATCCAAAAGACTTGAATGATAGCTACACTTTAATCAAGTTACAACCAAGCAGTAATAAATACCATTGAATACTTTAGAGAATGTCTGGATTAGTGCTCAAGTTACACAAACAAAGCTAGATCCAGCAGGCCCGAATCCAGTCTATGCCACAGCAAACAAGGTGCACCAACTTCAGTAAGAAACAGTTCAGATATGCATGCACTATAAGCCTTTAACCAGAAATTCCCAGCTCAGAAGGGCAGAGTCCAGCCTCTCCTCCCACAAGAGTGCAGACCACGAACCCTCTTAATGTAAAATAACTGGCTTGAAAGCCCAAGTGCTTAAACCAGAATTAATACACTTTTAGAATAACAGACACTGAGCCCTCAATCAGCAGTTCTCAACCTAGAAGGATGTAAGCTACCTGTTCTGCCACAACAGTGCAGACCACAAACCCTCTCAGTGCAAAACAACTAACTGGTCCGAAGCCCAAGTGTTTAAACCAAAAGGCTTAGAATGAGTTACACCAAGCAGTAATAAATACAATAGAGTATTTTAAGATGATGCAAAAGTAAAATGAAGTAGGTAGAAACACAAGTACAGTAAAAGCAGATGACTTTTTTTTTTTTCTGAACAAGTGCTGAGATCAAAGAAACAGATTTGAGTGCTGAAACTAGAAAAGTGGCTAGTTATAAGAAAAAAAAAACAAGCTAGAAGGCTTCCCTCAAACACAGAAGGGCTTGGGGGCTCAGAAGCCTACAAATAGTCTATACCACTTAACAAGAAAGGCAGGAAATAAGCTTAATTTTTTTTTTCTATTTCCCAGATGCCCTCTTTGTACACAGTAGGAGTGCCTGAAATCAGAATATGATCTCACTGCACTCAGTTGAGTGAGCAAATGAGATGGGACCAGAGGCAGGCTGAGGGGCGGGCAGTTTCAATGCCACTAAGATTAACACCAAAACAAAAACAGGGCGGGTGGGTGGGAATAACTGAAGAGCAGAATAACTTCAGTTAAATATTCCTTCAACACTCCTTCATACACAGTTTAAATCAAATTAAATACTGTATTGTTTTTAAAAAAGTGCAGATAAAGGTACTTAAATTCTCTTATACGTCCAGTTGAATATAACCAAGTTCTTAGCTGGCCAAAGCTGAGGTTTTAAAGCAGGAATTATTTCACATGCACCAGTTAAATATGCAAGGACAGGAAATCAAAGAATGTGGCTACCCCCACACCTGTAATTACTAGCAAATAACAAAATTCAGCCAACACTAGCTTCAGTTCAAGTTACTGAAGAGCAGAATAACTTCAGTTAAATATTCCTTCAACACTCCTTCATACACAGTTTAAATCAAATTAAATACTGTATTTTTTTAAAAAAGTGCAGATAAAGGTACTTAAATTCTCTTATACGTCCAGTTGAATATAACCAAGTTCTTAGCTGGCCAAAGCTGAGGTTTTAAAGCAGGAATTATTTCACATGCACCAGTTAAATATGCAAGGACAGGAAATCAAAGAATGTGGCTACCCCCACACCTGTAATTACTAGCAAATAACAAAATTCAGCCAACACTAGCTTCAGTTCAAGTTACTGAAGAGCAGAATAACTTCAGTTAAATATTCCTTCAACACTCCTTCATACACAGTTTAAATCAAATTAAATACTGTATTTTTAAAAAAAGTGCAGATAAAGGTACTTAAATTCTCTTAAACGTCCAGTTGAATATAACCAAGTTCTTAGCTGGCCAAAGCTGAGGTTTTAAAGCAGGAATTATTTCACATGCACCAGTTAAATATGCAAGGACAGGAAATCAAAGAATGTGGCTACCCCCACACCTGTAATTACTAGCAAATAACAAAATTCAGCCAACACTAGCTTCAGTTCAAGTTACTGAAGAGCAGAATAACTTCAGTTAAATATTCCTTCAACACTCCTTCATACACAGTTTAAATCAAATTAAATACTGTATTTTTTAAAAAAAAGTGCAGATAAAGGTACTTAAATTCTCTTATACGTCCAGTTGAATATAACCAAGTTCTTAGCTGGCCAAAGCTGAGGTTTTAAAGCAGGAATTATTTCACATGCACCAGTTAAATATGCAAGGACAGGAAATCAAAGAATGTGGCTACCCCCACACCTGTAATTACTAGCAAATAACAAAATTCAGCCAACACTAGCTTCAGTTCAAGTTACTGAAGAGCAGAATAACTTCAGTTAAATATTCCTTCAACACTCCTTCATACACAGTTTAAATCAAATTAAATACTGTATTTTTAAAAAAAAGTGCAGATAAAGGTACTTAAATTCTCTTATACGTCCAGTTGAATATAACCAAGTTCTTAGCTGGCCAAAGCTGAGGTTTTAAAGCAGGAATTATTTCACATGCACCAGTTAAATATGCAAGGACAGGAAATCAAAGAATGTGGCTACCCCACACCTGTAATTACTAGCAAATAACAAAATTCAGCCAACACTAGCTTCAGTTCAAGTTACTGAAGAGCAGAATAACTTCAGTTAAATATTCCTTCAACACTCCTTCATACACAGTTTAAATCAAATTAAATACTGTATTTTTTAAAAAAAAGTGCAGATAAAGGTACTTAAATTCTCTTATACGTCCAGTTGAATATAACCAAGTTCTTAGCTGGCCAAAGCTGAGGTTTTAAATAATTCATTATTAATAGTTATATAGGGAAAATAATAATTAATATAGTTAAATCTCCAATATATGAGAAAAGGTGTACTGGAGCTCGAAAGGGGTTAGTTTTTTTTTCTTTCTTTTTTCATGAGGGAAGTTATGGTAGGCAATCTGTTAGATTTATTCTCATCTAGCAGTTTGGAAGTATATTTCACTTCATGTACATTAGAGGGTTTACAAAAAATATTTATGTACTTGTTGTTATACAAGTAATTTTGGCATTTTTCTTTTTTTTATTGGCCTGAACTAAACTCTTTTTTAAGTTATTTGACCAAAATTAAAATACTGACTACAATGAGAATTATTAACACAGTAGTTACACATTTTACATTTGGTATGGTATTACAATATAATACAAAACAAATATGATGTAAAGTTAAATACTGAGAATGGGCTTGACTATTTTATCCTTAAACACTAATGGTTTAAACAATCCAAGGAAAATATCTAATTTATTAAGATATATGAAATTAAATAAAGTACAAGTTGTATTTCTTCAAGAGACTCACTTCAAAACAAATGATACCTTTAGCTGGAATCCTAACAAATATATGATCTTATCTCACTCTTCATATAAGAAAAAGACTAGGGGAACTTTAATTTTATGGAAAAAATGTCACTATGCCTCAAATCATTTACAAATATGAAGATAAAGAAGGACTCCTAGCCATAGTAATAGTAAAATATAACAATAGACTCTGGACATTAGTAAATATATATTGGTTTCCAGGTGTTGAGGTTGGGACAATAAGAAAACACATGGATCTAATAACTACAGTATATAAAGGAAATTTGATTTTGGGAGGTGACTTTAATTGTATATTGGATAAATCAGAGACCACAAGCAAAAGAAATTTATGTGTAAGTTCTATAGGGAAGCTACTTAAGAAATGGGAAGAAAGTTTAAATCTAATTGATACATTTAGTTATAAGGAAAACAATTCATTATTATTTTCACACCAAGACTACATATTTGGGACACATACAGGAATTGATAAAATCTTCATATCTCAATAGCTAAATTCAAAAATAATAACATTTTCCATAATCCCTTGTCCCTTTTCAGACCATAATTCATTAATTCTCAAAATACATACAGATTATAAGAAAATAATTTTTATGTCAAGAATTCCAGCTTACATTACAAAATTAAAACAATTTAAACCTTGGTTAGATTCAGAAGTACAATTATTTTTAGATATAAACTACACTACTGAAATAAATGTAATTAATCTTTGGGATACATTGAAAGCCTATCTAAATGGAAAAATTATTTCATGGTATAAAAACAAGCTAAAAGAGTGGGAATCAGAATTATGTAACATCCCAAAAACAAATTACAGACCTCACTATTAATTCATCTACTTACACACAAAATAATCATAAAAAGCATTGGAAGACTTAAACAAAAGATATAATGAAATCCTAACTCACAAAACTAATATAGCTGTAGAAAGGTTAAAAGTTAGTTCCTATGCAGTATCACCTAAACATATGCATAATTTAGCAATAAGATTAAAAAAAATCAATTGAAAATAATATTACAAGTATTATACATAAAGAAAGAAAAAAAAACAAAAATGTTTCGGATATAAATTATATACTAGATGCATTTAAACATATAACTAATACATCAAACTTAGACCTGAAATTAGCAAAGGTAAAGGAGATACCAGAAAAGTTAAAGTTAGACATTCAAAAACAAATTTCTCTAAAAGAAATTACTCAAAAAATCAAGGAAAGTAAAAGTAATAAAACACCAGGAATTGATGGAGTAATTAATGAATTGTATAAGATATTTCCATCTTCAGTAATATCATTGTTTCACAAAACTTTGAATGAAATTCTAGCACAAAACACAACTCCAATTTCATGGAGATACTCCTTAATTGCACCCATTATAAAAGAAAACAAAACCCTTTACAGTGTAAATCCTATAGACCAATATCTTTACTTAACAATGATTATAAAATCTTCATGCCAATATTAGTTAGTAGAATTGAAAAATCATTGATACACATTATAAATGAGGATCAAACAGGTTTCATTTATAAAAGACACACGTGACAATATACAAAGTATTCTAACAGTCATAGATTTTCTAAACAGAAACCACCAAGAAGTTCTAATAGTAGCTTTGGATATAGAAAAAGCCTTTGATTTGTTGAGCTGAGATTTTCTTTTTAAGGCTTTAGAATTGTTTGAATTTCCTACTAATTGTATTACCCTAATAAAGAATATTTATAAAAACAATTTGGCTTATGTAAAACATGGGCCATTTACCTCAAATGCTATTGAAATAACCAAAGGTACAAAGCAGGGATGTCCAATGTCTCCCATACTGTTTGCCTTGGGAATTGAATTATTTGCCTCATTAGTACGCCACAACTCTAATATATCAAGCATAGATGCATATGGTCAATTCAATTTCAAAATTATGTTATTTGCTGATGATGTTTTACTCACATTATCTGTCTCGGAGAAATCAGTACAAAAACTAGAAGAAATTGTAGAAAGGTTTTATCATATTTCTGACCTTAGATTTAACATGGGAAAATCTAATTATATACATTTAAATAAAAAGAGAGATTTTACCTTAACTACAAATTGTGTGATAGGAAAACAAGTTTCCATAATAAAATATTTAGGAATAACACTATGTGATAATTTGGAATCTACATTAGCCACAAATTACAGCAACATAATTAATAAAATAAAATGTTAATAGTAAGCTGGAATAAAATGTTCTTGAGATTTGAAGACAGATTACAAATAATAAAAATGGCAATACTTCCAAAAATTAATTACATTGCACAAGCTATTCCTATAGTACCTAACAAGAAAATCTTGAAAGAAATAAATAAAATTCTATTAAACTTTCTTTGGTATTCAAAAAGAAATAGAATAGCTTATACACATCATGTTAGATCTTGGGAAATGGGTGGAATTAAACTTCCAGATCTAGAATCATACATAAAAGCTTCCATATTAAGAACTAGCATTAATTGGATAGATCCTAATTATTCTTCAACATGGAAAACATTGCACACTATTATTTTTCTAAATGAAAATAAAATAATTAAAAATTGTATATTAAGTGAACACAATAATAGGATGTGGCACATATTGACTGTTAATATTCAATATAATATAACAAAATCAACAAACTTAAATTATATAAATATTTACAATTTATTCAGAAGATTTATATATACTAACATGGATATTAAGATTTGGCTAGACTTGATAATACCCTTTAGCTCTACAAATAATTTCTTCAATAAAATTCACAATGTTATTTTAACTAGATGGGAGGGGAAAAAACTTCACTTGTTGGCAACATTGTATAGAGAATCAAGTAGTATTAGACATTCAACAAATTCAGAATAAATATGACATTCCATCAGCAAATTGGTTGATACTACAAAGCATATTATCATATGTTAAGGATCTTAATAGTAAAATTATCAATTCTCCTTATAAAACTAGTCCTAATTTGATAAGTCTAATATCTGAAGTTATTTACGACAATTATAATTGGACGGATCTAATTTCAAAATTATACAAAATATTGATAACATATAAAACTAACCCCAGTGCAAGATATTGGAATTCCATACCAAAAGGATGTCACACTAATCTATCAATTGAGAGTAAAACAAATCTTTTTATGTTCTGTTAACTTAACATTTAATTTACAAGTATGAAAAATATTTACATGGAAATATAATCACAGGACATTTATTACACCTGATAAACTAGCCAAATTCAATTCACTTGATAAATCCATTTGTTGGAGATGTTCTTTAAACTGTAAAGCTGATTGGTCTCATATATTTTTGATTGTATTAATATAAACAAATTCTGGGAAGAAATTACTATTTTTCTCCAAGCTATATTCACAGATGCCTTTATTTTAACCAAATCTTTAGTCCTCTTAAATGTTAATGATATTATTGGAATGAATAAAAAAGAGCTATACCTACTTTGGTCCATACTAGCTGTGGCAAGGAAATGTATAACTAGAAAGTGGAAGTCTTCACAAAAACCTACTCTGGAAGAATTCTTGAGATTGATGGAAGAAACAGCGACATTAGAAATCAAGGTGAAGGAATTGAGAATTTCACCTAAAACATGGACAAACAATCCTTGGGGAAAAAAAAATTAAGTCTTATTGAGACATTAAAAATGAACTCTAAATAATTAATGTGTAACTTTATACTTTATTAATTGAATAGTATACATTTTTGTTGCTAACGTCATATATTTTATTAATTTTTCCCTCCTTTGTTCAGGTCAATTGTATATAGTGTATTTAAAGGTTTATAATACTTGTTTACTGATGATTGTATTGTTAAACATTATATCATTTGGAAAATAAAAAATTATTTGAAAAAAAAAAGAGAATGTGACATGATAGAGCCATTCCCACAAAGTCAACAAGGATGCCACCCTAAGGGTAGAGAACTCTTTGTTTTCAGTAAGTACTGCTTGATTTGTTTCTAACTTCAGAATATTTGTCTAAATACTTCATCCTTAAATTTTCTAGGTCTACATATTAGTTTCCCCTCAAGTCTTTGGCAGTGCTCTTTACAAACTCAGACATCTTGAATGACATTTTTCTGGTAAAAGCACAATTGAAATTTCTCCAATATCTAGTTGAATACAGGACAACTAGTTTGCAGTGACAAGCACTATCACATAAAAGTACTCCTAATATCAATAAGGTTGTCAGTAGTACACACGATGCACCCATCACACAAAATTCAAAGCAACATATAGACCCACATATGCTGAGGCACTTACATGTAACCTTCCTAAACCACAAAGACCGCATAGATGATGTACACATAACAAATACCCTCAGCAGCCCCACATGCACTTCAAAGCAACACCCACATCAACACATAAAGCTACATCTCATGGATCCTCTACCTGTAAGCCAATAAGGCAAGTCACCACACAGACCAACCTTCTAGTCATTGGAGACTCCATCTTGAGACACACTGATGTCAGTCTCACCAGGCTGAGTAAGGAGAAAATTACTGTCAGTTGGTTATCAGGGGTGAGGATCCATCACATTACACATGCACTCAGGTAAATGGACCAGAATTACCAATATGACTCAGTCATAGTCTATGTGGGAGTAAATGACCTGAGACATACCTCCCTAGACTATATGAAGAGAGACATCCTGGAGTTCTCGGTATATGTGTCTCAGGCTTATGAGGCTAGCATTGAGCAGCATTTTACCTTCTCCAAGGATTATGCTACAATACGAACAAAAGATGATTGACTTTAATAATTGGCATAGTTTCTGGTGTCATTCTAAGGGGGTGCAATATTTGGAAGATGGTCAACAGACCATGCTGCTTTGCCAGGGATGGTCTGCATATCGCCTGTCTAGGCTTTCGAATATTAGCTAAAACATTGTCTTTCCCCATAGTGCCTTTTTTAGGCAATGCCAAATTGAAAGTACTTCCAACATAACAAACCAAAACCAAGAAAATCTAAAGGTATTACTGCTCAAACTCCCTAGAGGCTCTCATTACCATAGAGGATGCTGATGTCTGTGTGGTCACTGAGACATGGTTTAAAGCTACGGAGAGCACAGCAGCAGTGCAAGGTTATAATGCCTTCCACACATTTAGGCTAGCTAATTCACAGGCAGGGACTAAAGGTGGAGGTGTCTCTATTTATATCAAAAATAAATATACATCAAGGCTGGTCAAACAGGACAATGCACTTGAGCTGATCCATGTTCAATTCACCATAGGGAAATACCACTTCCTTGCAAGCTATAGGTTCCCTCTATGACCCAGGAAACCCATACCATGTATTTAAACTTATTAGAAATACTAACCATCCAACCCAATACCATGTTCATGGGTGACTTTAATTACCCCACTATTAACTGGGAAACCTATACAACAATAAATGTGCATGCACAGAGATTCCTGGATTTAAACACAAACTCCCTGGACCAGATAGTCAATACACCAATGAGGGGTGCAACCAAACTGGATCTGTTCCTCACTAATATGGGAGACTGCTGCACACCACCTACTGTAATGCCTTCCCTGGTAAGGTCAGACAATAAAATTGTCTCCTTTGAAGAAAAAATAAACCCTGGACCCTCAACTAAACCTGGAATATCCAGTAACTATTCTAAGGCTAACCTCCTGCAATTAAGTGAGAACCTGGCAAAATGTCAAGCCCCCATAAACCCTGAAAACACTTCTGCCTATGCAGAACTTTTCACAGAAACCTTGTACAAGCATGCTAATAGCTGCATAGAGACAGCTGTACCCACTAGGAAGAAGTACAGAACTAACTAAAAAAAAGCCACCTTGGTGGAATCACAAAATCAACTGGCGGTATAACAGGAGAAAGAAAATGATGGCAAAAAGTCGGAGGTGCAGCACCCAGCAAGATACAAGCACTCTCATCAAACTAAACAAACAACTCAGAGGACAAATAAAGTCTATGAAAGCCAAATTTGAAGTAAGTTTGGCCTCCCAGGCCAAGGACAACCACAAAGTATTCTTTAGCTACGTCCGCAACTTCAAAGGCAATACACAATTGTGTGAAGAGCTCACTGTAAATGGAGCCACCTGTACTGAGCCAGAAGACACAGCAAACCTTCTGGTAGATAATTTCAGCTCCAAATGTACCCCTCTCTCCCCCTCAACCTTCCCTCAGGAAACATCATCAAATATAACTCCCCCTACTATCACTAGGCAACAGGTCCTTAATGCTCTAAGACCAAGAACATTGCATCAATGGGTCCAGACAATATCCCAGGATGCTTTCAAAACAGCATGGAACATGACATATCAGAGCCTCTGGAATTATTATTTAACTGTCGCCTCCAAACGGGCTTTGTGTCTCATGAATGGAGAAAGGCAACAATCATTCCTTTGCACAAAGGTGGGATATCTACAGACCCTGGAAACTACAAACCCATAAGTCGCACTAGTCTTATGTGTAAAGCCATGGAATGAATTATCATGGAGATGATCAATAGAGATATAGTAAACCTCCAGAAACTGGACCCAACCCATTTTGGTTTCGTCAAGGGCAGATCATGCCTACTCAACCTGATGGACTTCTTTGAGAAGGTCACCAAAACAATGGATGAGGGCAAAGTCATTCACACTGCCTACCTTGTGCTGGCCATGGCATTTGACACAATACCTCACTCAGGTATTGCTGACAAACTCGAGGTTAGGTACAAGCCCATATGTCACTCAGTGGATAGCCAACTGGCTCACAGACAGGACCCAGGAAGTTAAAATTGGGGAGTCCACCTCTACAAAGAGATCAGTCACAAGTGGATTCCCTTAGGGATCAGTCCTTGGACCATTCATTTTTGGCATTTACTTCTCAGAAGTCAAGGCCAATGTTAGTGGTCTTTGGCTCACTAAATTTGCAGATGATTGCAAATTAGGAGCTGTCATTGAATCTCACACTGACACAAATGTTCTCCAGGAGGGGCTGACACAGACAATCAACTGGTGTCAGAGCCATGGACTAAAACTAAATGCCAAGAAATGCATAATAGTATCCTGTGGGAAGTCATCTATCCCTGGTAATTATTATATTGACAACACATCCCTTAGAGTTGACCCAGTAGTCAGGGACTTAGGGACACACACAGATATTAATCTAGCCTTTGATCATCACGTGTCTATAGTGGTGAGGAAATCATTCTATATTTAGCAAGTTATAAACAAAGGTATGGCATCTAAGTCCAAGGAAGTCATTGTTCCACTGTATTTGGCATTCATCAGACCTATCATTGAGTGCACTGCTCCCATTGGTATGTACCTAACCAGGCATATCCAACAACTGGAACGTCCACAGAGGTTCCTCACTAAAAGAATACAGGGCATAAGTAATATATCTTATGCAGACCACCTCAAGGTCCTATTCCTGTATTCTGTCTCCTACAGTCTTTTGAGGGGAGATCTATGCCTGGCATACAGGGCGTTGTCATACCCCACTCTGATGGACCTCCTGCATATCCACAAAACAAACATCACCAGAATTACCCAGTCTAGAGACTTAAACCTTGCCTGTGATATAAATAGGGCCTGCTGGAGATAGAGGTATGTATCTCAGAGACTACCCCATCTATGGAATAGTCTCCCCATCCATGTGAAGCAGAGTTCCTCCCTAACCCAATTCAAGTGTAACTTGGACAACTGAATGGGTAACCAGAAATTCAACCCTGGTTTGGCACCTATGTCTCTAATGGACAGAGGTAACCTGTAAATGGTTTATCTTCCAGGCCCATACTTACACTTATCAAGGGTATCAGAACTTGTCAGATAAAAAAATAAATAAATAAGTGCAAGTTTATATTTAAAATGTATTTTGGTCCAATCACATTAACGACTTACATAAGATTGGAAGTTTGAGTGATTGTGAAAGACTAAGAGCACTTGGTCTTGTGCAGTGGTCTGAGAGGTGTGCTTGCTCTGACGTGTTGGGCATATGGCCATAGCTGAATCTAGGGGTGTTTGGGGTTGCCAGGAAGTGCTAGAGTGTCATCAGATTTTCTTCATGGAAATATCTGTGGGAATGGAAGGTGTATTGAGTGGTTCACTGGCAGAGTGGCCACTGCATGGAGCAGGCTGATAAAATGGAACAGGACAAATATTGGTTTGGATATTTTAAGAACAGTCTGGAAACATACCACATGAACTAGTGAATGGTATTCTGGCAAAACTGGATGGGCATTGTTGCCCGTGCTTGAAGTACTGATATGCGTGTATGTAAGGATGGAAATATACTTATAACAAATAAGAAACTAGAAGGGTCTCATAATTTAAAGTCTATGGACTGTATAAACATGCTTGGAAGGAGCTAATAATAATAATAAGCATTACAGCTTGTGGTTTCTCAAATAACTAAGCAACAGCCAAAAAAAAAAAACACACACACAATAGTTATATAATGTATGATTTTAGTAAATCTAGACATAAAATATATAACCATCATATAAGATGAAGCAGTCTGCTGAATTTAGATATTAAAGACAGGATTTAACATGGGCTTGTGTAAAATAACACTACTGTCTTAACTTGTCAAAAATGACATACACTACATTGAACATGTAGGGGATTTTCTTATATAAGTAAATATGCATAACAAGTCATGTAATTGCTTTAACCTGAATTGTAGTTTTTGTAACCCATCTTGACCATATATAATACTTGTGTTTACCAATGTAACTAATGTTTTATACATGACATCAAACTGACAAAGTTGTTCAAGAGAAGCAATAGAAGCCTGAACTTGAAATGTCACAGAATGTAACAATCATATTCTGAACAAATAGTATTAAATTGACAATAACCACTCAGTTTCATAACATGGGCTTGTGTGTAATAACACTACTGTTTTAACTTGTCATAAATGACATACATATATTGAACATCAAGGGGAAGCATGATGATTTTCTTTTTTTTTCTTCAAAATTTTGTTTTATTTTTCAAATGCATTTGAATGAATTCCATAGTACTTATACATAACATCTTAAATAACTATGTACACTATTTACATTAGCCTGACACTATAACATATCTTAATGTATACAGTTACTTTATAAGTATGTCCAATCCATTATCATAGTGTCTGATCAATTATTGTATAGTGTCAATCAACAATATGACTTTTCCTCAAGGGTTGTTGATAAATGGCTTTGGATAAATTCTTAGTTCTTTAATTTTAATTTCCAATAATGCCGTGGTCCTCAGTAGGCTGTAGAAGTCTTCCAAAGTTGGTATTGTGTTTGTATTCTATCTTCTTGTTATACACTTCCTTGAAATTGCAAGTATAGTCCATACTAGATACATGTTTGACCTATTCAAATGAGGACCTTTGTTCACATTTAATAATACAAGAGCTTTAGTTAAATAAAATGATTAATTAAATAAAGCTTGTAGAAAGTTATTAATACCATTCCAAAATGGCTTAATTTTAACACAATCAAAGAAAATGTGGTTCCAATCTGAATTGTGTACTTGCTCTCATCTCCAACATATTCCTTTTATGGAAGAACTAATTTTACTGATTCTGTCTAGGGTTAAGAATGCTCTGTGCAAGCATTTCCAATTAAAAACTTTCCAGTATTGTGTAAAGGATGTATATTTTATCTTTAATAAGATATTTGTTTTAATATCTTCAGTTAACTGTATTGAGTGTCCTTTTGTTATGTATTTCCAATATAAGGTTTTGGGTGTTGTTTTATTGTTTATCAATATTTTGTAAAATTTTGAAAAACTGTTTCCCATGTCAAAGTCATTATATATGATTTCATATATGTATTTCGTAAATTTAGGTATTTCTTTAAATGAAGAATTGTTAATTATTCTACTTAAATCTTGCAAATATGACAGAATACTCTGTAAAGTTAGCCAGTCCTGTTGTGGAATTTTGTATGTTGTTTTTATTACTTGCATATCTAAAGCATTTAGTTCTTTGATACATTGGAGCCAACAAACAAATCCTTTCTGTTCCCAGGAATTAATAATCTCTCTATATATTTTATGTGGAAAGTTCTTTGTGACTATAAATGGTGATAAAAGATCAAACCAGAGTTTTAAATCTATATTTGCATTAATAATTTTCCTAAATGAGTCAATGTAATAATTAATCATACGAGTTTTAGTTACTTTAGTTATGTTATATTGCATACTAATACATAATATGTGCCATGGCAAATTGTTTTTATCTGTTAGTTGAATTTTTTTTTGCAAATCAAATTTATTTATTGATATTACAGTTAGTAATTCTTTCCAATTTGCAGAGTAATTTGGACTTATCCAATTTGAGATTGTTGTAGATATTGATGCTTTTATATATGTTTCTATATCAGGAAAGTTTAATCATCCCTTTTTCCATGGTCCGATATGATGTATTAAAGCTATTATGTTTCTTTTGGGAATCCATAAAAATGTTATTAGGCATGAATTTATTTCTTTAAGTCTATTCCTTTCTGATACCAGTTGTATTGCCAAGGCTATATATAGGATCTTGGGCAGTAAAACCATTTTTATTAACTTTAGTCTATCTTCAAATGTTAATATTATTTTGTTCCATTTTTCCACAGAAAATTGTATTGATGATATTACTGTAGTTTTTTTTAGACTAATTCATTATTATCCTTGTATAACTCAATTCATATATATTTTAAGGTAGATTCTTGTTTCCCTATGATGTGATTCCCCCTTAGTTTGCAGTTCTTTTTTTATTTAAAAATAAAAAAATTGATTTTGATTTATTGAAATGGAGTCCTGAAGTCATGTGAAATTTGTCAATTAATATGTCTAATTCTTCTAATGTCTCTTTTGTATTAGATAATGTTAGTAATATGTCATCAGCAAACCTCAAAATGCCTACTATCACAACAAAACAGAGAGACAAACCAGTCACTACCTATTCCAAGCTCTGCTATTTGATCTCACCAGTGCTTCCCTGGTGCTCACCAAGTATATGTCAGTGGTAGCAGCCTGGCTCAGGCTGCAGCATTACTGTGTCTTTCCTTACCCAGATGACTAGCTCCAGATGAGGGACGTTTTGCTCCAGCTGTTTTGTTCTTGGCTATAATGGTCAACTTTGAGAAGCGTAAATTAGAACCTGTGCAAGCTCTTCTAAATATAGAATGCCTTCTGGGCACCACTACTTAAATTGTACTCAAATTGTCAGGCTGCCTCCTTTAAGTCTTTCTTCCCTACAAATCCAAGCCAGCCAGATTTTACTTCTTCAGAAACCACCAAATGTCTTAATCGCACACCTTCTGGGCCATATGATGGCTGCAATATGTCTTGTGCCTCTGACCAGGTTCCTCATGAGAGTTGTTCTGTGGACCTTGTCAGTTTAATGGTCTCTGCTTACTCATTCAATGTCCTTTCCAATTACTCTTACAGATATCTGTCACCAAATTACTTTGGCGCTAACACCGGACCATTTTGTGGCAGGTCAACCCTTTGTTCTTCCTCAAATAGAGGCCATAGTGACTGCTGACATTTCCCTCCTAGGGTGGGGGACATTTTGAAGGAAGGCAGCCCAAGGTACCTGGTCCCACTCAAAGGCCCATCTTCACATCAGTATTTTGGAGATGATGAGGACTTCCAATATGGCAACACACTGATCAACAGCTTAACTTCAGCTCTGCCAGTGTGAAAACAAAAACTGAGAAACAGCAGCCAGAATTATTGTCAGCTTGAGTTAAATTTAGTGTCTAGCAAGTACACTGCCTGGAAGCCTGCGAAGAAGAAACTAAGAGAGTCTGAAAGAAAATCAAGAGGAGCTCCAAGATGGCTGACTCTGATCAACAGCTTAACTTCAGCCCTCCCACTGTGAAAATATAAAATGCGAAACGGCAGCCAGAGAAATTATCAGCTTGAGTAATATTCAGTTACTGGCTAGTAAGTACACTGCCTGGATGCCTACAAAGAAAAAAACTGAGAGATCCTGAAAGAAAATCAACTAGAAGAGGTGAAGAAAACACTGACTAGGAAGAATTGTGCAGCTGTTCAGCAAATATCACTTCAAGCTCCAGCTTTGCTGCAAGACAGGGCTTCCAGTAAGCTAGAGGAAAAAATAGGTCAAATGTGCTCAGAGATGATTAAAATTAATGAAACACTGACAGAGTATATCAACTCAAATAAAAGGCTGGGAAAAAAATAGATAAAGCTTTAAACAGATATTCAGATGATCTGATAAAACTGCAAAAATCAGAGGACTGAGTAGGAGACTGCTCAAGAAGAAATGTTTCAAAAATGGTGGAATTAGAGGACAGAGAACAAAGAGAGAGAATCTGAGGTTTTTCTGCTGTACTAGTAAAATTACAAGGAACAGACTGTATTAATTTTATGAAGGCACAAATAAGCTACTGGGCCAGTATTCCACAGCAGGAACTGTTAACTCAAAGGGTACACCATGTGTATAAATATGGCCATGAGAAGTGGGTAAAACAAAAAGAAGCCCAAATGGAAATATTTATGGAGGACTTAAATATGCCAAGTTTAGAGGTAGATGAGGTTCAACAACTAACACTTAAGATAGGAGGAGAAGATATACAAATGGTGATGTATAACCAATCTACAGTAAAGTCTCCAGGAATAGATGGTATTCTGATGGAATTTTGGAAGTTAGGAAGGGGGAAAGTGATAAAGATCTGGAAGGTTTTGTTTAACAATATTTTAAAAGGAGGGGAGGCACCAGAATCCTGGAAAAATCTAATATCTAAAGACAGTAAAGACCCATCTATTCTAGTTTCATATTGGCCCATTTAAGTTTTAAACCATGATTATAAAGTGTTTATGTCTAAAATGGCTAAAAGAATGGCAAAGGCAATGCCAACATTGATAGATATGGACCAATCTGGTTTTGTGGAGGGGAGGCAAACATTTGACAACACTAACAGAACACTGATCATTCAGAGGAAAGCAAAATGTTGGAAAATACCACTGTTGTTGGTGCGCTTGATGCAGAAAAAGCATTTGACAAAGTAAGTTGGGATTTTATGAGTAGGGCAATGGAAGCATTCACTTTTCCTGATACAATAATAAAGTTAATTAGAAGATATATGAGGGATCAGAGCAGAAATTAAAGTGGGAGGGTTCCTCTTTGATAAGTTGTGTCTGAACAGAGGAATCAGGCATGGGTGTCCTCATTCACCTTTGTTATTTGTGTTATATTTAGAACCATTGGCAAAGAAAATAAGGGACTCAGAACTTCAAAGATATAATTGGTATGGTGTTCAAGAAAACTTGGCTTTATTTGCAGATGATATTATTTTGTATCTGATGGAACCATAAAAGGACTTCTCAGTGTTGTGGAATATTCTGAGACAGTTCTTATTTTTTCAGGATATAAAATTAATGAAGATAAAAGAAAGGCTATTGCTATAAACTATGTACTACCATATGAATCATTCCAGCAATACCCATATTTATGGGGGCATGATAAAATTATTTATGAGTATGGATTAAAAAGGATTTGGTTATGGCAGCTAAGGATATGTGGGATGAGACTAAACAAGCGATAATACAAAAACTGAGAAACTGAAAGTTCTTGCCTATGGATATGGATAGCAAGATACAAACAGTAAAATGTTTTTAGTCCCTTTAGTTTTATACACAGATCAGGCATGTTTTTATCAACCAGGGTAGAAGTTGTGGACAGTAATTAATAAAAAGTTGAAGGATTTAATTTGTGAGGGGAAGAGGACAAGAGTCAAATGGGATAAGTTGATTCTCCCAACAAAACAAGGAGGTTTAGAATTAACTAATCTGAAAGGATATCTTAGAGCTACACAGTTAAGGTTCTTATACATAACACAAGCAGAAAGCTACTATTCAAAGTGGAAAGGGATGATGAAGCGGGGGGGGGGGTAATTCAAGAAGTAAGGAAAGAATGCAATTTTGGATGCAGATCCTTAAGGAGAATAACAACAGTCACACAGAATATTAGAATAACAGACTGCAGAATGTCAATAAAACTCAAAAATTCAGAAGTCTGATAAAACAAAGGAACAGTAATTAGGATGGTCCTTAGAGATCCATGCAATAGAAGTAAATAGGATACATTACTGTGCAGCTAAATTAATAACTGATTAAGTTCTACCACAAGAACACAGGGTAGTGACGGAAAGGAAGAGGAGAAATTGAATACCATCATGGAAGTATCCAAAAGAGAAAATCATAAAGCAATTAAGATAAGAAGTGTCACTGTTAGAAGACTACAGAAGAAGGAATAGATCAACAAAAATGCTAAGAAAGCTAGATGTGATAAAAGCAATGTGCAGTATTAGAACAGACCAGGATCTATCATGCACTATCACAAATAAAAGAAAGAATAAGAAGTTTAAAGGTACAGGATATGAAATGGGATGAAGTAACAGCCAGAGAGATTGAAACAAAGTTAAGAAAAGCCACTGATTGGAAAACCCCAGGGCCAGATACAGTACCTAACTTTTGGTTAACAGTGTTAACATCTTTGCATGAAGATTTAGCCATGAGTAAAAACTATTTATATGAGCACCTTGAACAGACACCAACCTGGCTAGCAACAGGAAAAACAATGTCCCTACTTAAGAGTGAACCTGCAAGCTACCCTAAAAATTATAGACCAATAACTTGCCTCCTGAAGACGTATAAACTATACACAGGAATTGATGCTGACAGAGTTTATAGTCATTTAGAACACTCAATTATGGCAGTAGAACAAAAGGGCAATAAAAGAAAGTCACATGGAACAAAGGATCATTTAAACAAATGAAAAACTGCACCAAGCTGACACACCAAGTATTTATTATAGAAATAAAAAAGGCAGAAAGGCGAGCACTTTCACGACAAAACTTGTCACTTCATCAGACACATGACTAAAGATAGAACCAACATTTATAGTGTAGTTAATGGTCAGCTGACAATTAAGATCACATGTTTGTTGAAGCTCATTACAAACTCTATTTAAAAACAGAATAAAACAAGTGTAAAAAATACATATAAAAAGAGACATATAAGTATATAATTAACTTTAGCATCAGTGGTTAAAGATACTGATAAAAATGCCCAGTATGCTATTAATAAAAATACAGTATATGTAAAAAATATATTAAAAAATGTCTACATATAAGTTACATCTAACCTCTATATAAAGAATAAATGTATACAGAAAAAATGTATCTCTCTCTCTCTCTCTCTCTCTATATATATATATATATATATATATATATATACACATACAAATTAACTATGACTACTAACATTTCAAGCGTCGAGACTTCAAAAAAGGTTTCAGAGAAAAAATACCATTCAATCCAGGATATCTTTCAGCATTTAGTGAAAGAATCCATTTCAGCTCAATACTCTCTGTTAAATTTTCTATGTCACCATCTCTTATATAAGGATGAACTACCTGAATGGCAAAAAATCTAAAGGTGTGTGTAGGGTCGTTCTTTTTAACATGGTTAGCTAAAGCTTTGGTTTCATTACCACTATTTATGTCTCGGATATGTTCAAGGATCCGATCCTTGAACATTCTATTTGTCTTCCCTACATAGTACACGTGACATTTCTGGCAAAAGGAGAAATAAACAATGTTTTCAGTTCTGTCAGTCAACATAATTATAACTTGTAATAGTAAATTTACATATAGGATATGTAAATGTCCTATTACTATACAAATATTTACATGCAGAGCACCATCTACATGGAAATGTGCCTAGGCGTACTGATTGGGTAGATCTATGTAAGTCCATTTTATTACATAATTGTTGCTTCAAGGACTTGTTTTTTCTAAAGGAAAATGACGGAGTGTTTCCAATTTTGTCCAAAAGCCCTGGTACTTCATACAAAATGTGCCAGTTATTCTTAATGATTCTGGTGTATTCATTAACATCACTTGAGTATTGGAATTCAATCCTAAATCTTTTATTATTTAGGGTATGACCATCACCATGGTCCTTCTGTGTCCCATTTGTTAAATAGGGTTTACATCTGTTTCCTCTTTGTTGCCAAGCTTGTTCTATAGTAGAAATAATCTCCTGTTCAGAATAACCTCTCTCTAGAAAGTCAAATTTCAAATTGTCTAGGGCTACTTGTGCTTCATCATCCCTATTGTGTAATTGCAGCACCCTATAGACCTGGCCTTTAAGTACATTTCTTGAAATGTGTCTAGGGTGCATGCTAGTTTTGTGTAGGAGAGCATTCCTTCTAGTGGTTTTTCTATAGATGCTACTACTAATCTCGTTCAAATCAGATTTCTTGACTTTCACATCCAAGAAATCAATATCACTATTAGAGTGCTGGTATGTAAACCTCAGGAACTGGGTTTGGGTATGTAAGTAATTGACAAAATCAGTAAGTTCATTCACATTCCCTTTCCATAGCATAAAGACATCATCTACAAAACGCACATACCATAGAATATTATATAAGAATGGGTTAGTCTCAGAAAGTATTGTCTGTTGTTCCCAACTCACTAGAGCTAGGTTGGCGTAACTATTAGCGCAGGCAGTGACCATAGCTACACCAACCTTCTGAAGATAAAACTCATTCTCAAACACAAAGATGTTATTTTCTAGTATAATTTCAAGAAGGTTACAAATGAGTTGTATCTGCTCATTTTGATAGCATCTATTTAGCGTAAGGAATTCCCTAACTTTCTCTATTCCCCAGTCATTTGGTATGCATGTGAATAGTGACTTTATATCCATAGTAACAAAACAGTAATCTTCTTCTATAGTGGTAATTCTATCATGCAGTCTTTCAAAAAATATTTTAGTGTTTCGTAGTATAGTGTAACAGCCTTCTAACTGACAGTGTAGAGTGTCTTCCACATATCTAGAAAGAGGTTCTGTACACCACCCGCTCCTGACACTATGGGCCTCATGGGAGGTGTTGCAATATTTTTATGAATCTTAGGTAGGCCTTATATTCTAGGGATAACTGGATGGTCAATGCTAAAAAACTTAAAAAGTTGCTCATTAATCAGATTGATCATAAGTAGATCGAAGATCAGAAATGATACCTTTTCCATGACACCATTCACAATTGTTTTAGTAATACATTGATAGGTATGTGTGTCCTGTAACAATCTGTTGTAGATATAGTTCTTTATCAAGTATAACTATCCCTCCACCTTTATCAACCTGTTTAACTTCGATAGCGTGCATATTCTTTAATTCTTGTAAAGCTCTATTTTCACAAACAGATAAGTTACAGAAACTTCTTTTTTTTGGTTGCAGTGTTAAACAGGACTCACAGGGGACTTGCGAGCAGAGGCAGGTGAATTCTAACAAAAAGAATGAACTAGTTGGTGAATTAAGTCTAGGAGGTTGGGAGAGAGTGAACGCCATGGTTGGAGCACTGAATAGTGGCAACAATGGAAGGAACGACCTATATAACATCAACACACAAGGTGACTGTTCTAATAGTGGGCTCTATGAGCCTTTTAATAGTAATTTTGACATTGGGAATGGACAATGGGGGGTTTTGATCAAGTTGGGCAATGGCTACAAAAGAAATGTAACTTTTCAAATGATTTTTTCGCAATGGGGGGGTTAACAACAATGAGAAGGTAAACAGCTATAACACTAATGTTAATTTATTGTACGTGTCTATGCTCAGGTACAAGATTTTAAGTATGGATAACTGTTATTTAAGTGAATGCATTAAGAAGGAAATAGTACCTAAGGAGTTACGCATTTACAGGTATCCAAATAATGTTACAGAGGGCAGCGAATTTCATCAAGAGTTACTTAATATTTTTTAACAAAGCAGGTTTAGACATTTTAAGGGCTATAATTATTAATAATGGTAGGGAAATGGAAACATTGTATGAAAAGATAGACAAACTAAATCATGACATTGTAACTGATCTTTTGTTTACAGTGGAGGCTGAGAAAACTAAGTATTGCAAAGTGAAAGATCAAATAGGGGATAAATGTAAACACATTTATGATAGGAAGGTTAAGAAACTGGAAAGAGATTTGGTTGAATATAGGGAGAAAAGATGTTATCCAAAACCTAGGACCAACTATAGGAGTCCTGAGCCGAATAGGGCAAGAAACACTAAAAGGGACCGTGGTTGGGAAGGCAGTAACAATATAAATATGAATACTGAAAACTACTATACTGACCTTGGAAGTGGAGAGAGTCATGGTGACCAGGTGCAGGACTACCCTTTAGATTATCCCCCCCTGAGGAGGTCAGAAAAAATCAAACAGCAGATCCAGGCGAATTATCACCACTCACTCAAGGGGGGGTTGGTAGGAGAAGAATTTTTAGAGAGAGTTCCATCTAACAACAAAGAAAAGAACATTGGGCAAATAGTGGTGCGAGGGCCTAGACATCTATACAAGGATTTCAGCATATTTAATTATAGTAGTTTGGATATTGGATTGGTGCATTTTAACCTGTTTTTTAAGGGTTTAAAATTTGTACCTAGTACAGTGAATGACATTTCCAACATATTGATAGATTTAAAACTCTTTTTGAGGAAAAAGAATTTGGAACTTTTATTTAACAACCAAGAATCCAATCAAGATGTTATTAAAAAGAAGAGTATCTATAATCCACCCCTCCATCCCCAGTTAAAAAACTTTGAGACTCAAGTAGAGCTGGAACTCAGGAGTTGTTTGAATAAAGCCAAGAAAAAAATACAACTTAAATAAAGAAGATAATGAATTGTTGCAATCTATGAGAAACAACAAAAATATCAGGGTTATGAAATGTGACAAGGGGGGAGGTTTGGTGGTGATGGATAGTATTGTATATTCAGGGAAAATGTTGAACAACACTGATAGATACACTAGAGGGTCACGTAATGAAATCAATGTGGCTTATCACAAAATTGACTTCATTCTCAAAGAAATGGTGAATGATGGACTCATTGGACCAGAAGTGTACCAATATTTAGTTATGGACAAACCTAAAATTCCATCTATATTTGGTATCCTTAAGGTTCATAAAGATGTGGAAAACCCACCCCTTAGTCCAATAGTGGCAGCTACAGGATCTAAGACCTACCCGATAGCTAAAGACATAGATCTAAGCCTTAAGAAAGTATGGTCAGAAAAGGTGGGTATTTTGAAAGATTCATGGGACTTCCTTAGAAGTGTTAGTGAAGATTTATATAATGAGGAGTTAATCTTTCTAACACTGGATGTGCAAGATCTATTTAACGTTATACCTCATAAACTGGGGTTACAGTGGTTTGAAGAAGCACTGTATAGTAAAGGGAGCACTAACAACATTCAGGTCTTGGTTGAACTAATGGACCTAACATTGAAACACAATTTTTTTTGAAGGGGAGTTTTACAAGCAAACTAGTGGGGTAGCAATGGGGGCATGTTGTGCCCCCATGTATGCCAACTTAGTGCTGTCCACCTGGGAGGAAAAATATGTGTTTCATTCAGAGTATTTACCTTTTTGGGGGTATTATAGGCGATATTTGGTTGATATATGCATTTTTTGGAAGGGACCAGAATCTATACTATTTGAATTTATTACATACCTTAACATGACCACAGATTTTTTGAGATTTACTCATGTAATATCGTATGAGAGATTACACTATTTGGATGTATTAATAGAGAAGGAGTTTGAGACAAAAAGGTTCAAATCTAGAGTTTATAGGAAAGAGACATTTTCTAACTCCTATTTAGTCAAAAGAAGGGAATAGTCAAAGGGCAATACATAAGATGTTGTAGGATGACTTCATGTGACACCGACTATTTGGAGGAAAGTAACAAATTGAAGAAAATGTTTTTGGATAGAAATTACCCCTTAGCTTTGATAGAGGAAATAGATAAAGAAGTATTTAGTGAAAGGAGGGATAGATTTAGTCCAATTCTAGGGGCTCCGGAGGTGATTAACCCTCGGGTTAAGGACAGAATAGAGGACATACAATGAAATAACAATTTTTGTGTTAAATTTCAGTAGTAATGTCAACAACATCAAGGATGTTATACTGAAGAATTGGGAAAAGTTTGGAAAATTTTCAGATTTGGACAAACTATTTAATGATCCTTTAAAATTTACATACAGGAAGGGTAAAAATATAAAAAATATGTTGGAAAACATGGTCAACAAGCAAAGTAAGCAAAGGAAAGGAACATATAAATGTGGTTCCTGTGCCCAATGTTCTTATGTTTTGGTTGGTAACAAGGTTAATTTAAAGGGTAGAAAGGTATGTATTGAGACCAATGCACACTGCAACTTTGAATCGGTGGGGGTGATATACGTGGCTATATGTAAAACCTGTGGTTGTTTCTACATAGTAAGACCCACAGGAAATTTAAAAGGAGAATTTATGAGCATTTGAACGATGTTAGTAAGCAGGATTATAATAACGCCCTTTACAAACACAGTATAGAATGTAAAGAAGCATGCTTTGGTATAGAGAGAGTTGATATAGACCCACGGGGAGGGCCTTGGGAGACGACTATTGAATTTAGAGAATTATTTTGGCAGTTAAAACTAGAGGCAAACAGGCATCCTGGTCTGAATGACCACATCTTCCTGGCCCCCATCCTGAAACTTAGGTCAGCCAAACTGTAAATAGATTTTCATTTTGTTTTGTTTTGACACACACATTTATTGCATAAATCCAACTTATGTACATTCATTTTTTATGCATTTTAAAATGAATTGGTACATATTCTGGGTGTACGCTTGATAATGGAAAAATATGACCGAGGGAACTTGTCTTTGGTTATAAATATGTAGGTTACAAGGAATTAACTTAGCTGTTTTAGCATTAGATGGTGCTGTAACACGTTTTAAAACTCATGTTGTAGGTAGAATACATATTAACATTTTGTATTCATGTTATTTCACCTATTTGTTGTATTAATTATATTTAGAAGAAGTTTTTAATAACTTTTTAATACATTTTTTATACATTTTTTTAAAAATGTGGAGAATATATATGTTAGGAAATAACACTGATACTAAGAATGTTTTTTGTTTGGGGATGAAATGGTTAAAAGGGTTATTTTGGATTAATTAATGAACTGTGTCTTAATTAGTATATAAGGAACACTTGATGGCTTAGTTATATTTCTGAAGAAGTTCTGACTCTATAGGATGAAAACGCAGTATTTGTCTTTGTGGTATGTTAAAATAGAACTACTTTTTCACTTTTGGAGCCAAGACTAGGTCACCTATACGATCAATTCCACTTTGTTTTTGTTGTTATGATTTTTTCATGACTAACGAATACCTTAGCCCCCAAACTCACCTAATAATAACATATTAGGTGACTCCATCGGACTCTGACGGAGTTCAACACCCCCTTTTATAAGGTCATGTGTAAGTTCAATGTAGTGAATTTTGTCACCTAATATGTTATTATTAGGTGAGTTAGGGGGCTAAGGTATTCGTTAGTCATGAAAAAATCATAACAACAAAAACAAAGTGGAATTGATCGTATAGGTGACCTATTCTTGGTCAGTTTTCGTTATATATTAATTAGAGTTGATAACATTATATTTTGGGGAATTTTGGGGGATTTAATAGTTGGAATTCAACGGGCCCTTTTTAATATAAGTGTAAGTCCTATTAGGACTAATGTCACCTAATGTGAATATGTTTCACATTTGGCGAACCCCAAGGGTGATTCTATATTGTCTAAAACAGGATATAGAGATTTGAGCTACTAAATATGTTTTATATTTTATTTTTTATTTATTATTTTTTATATTTTTTATTAGGTGAGTTCGTTCGTGAGAATTTTTTTAGTTAGCCTTGGGTCTCACATGAGTTGTATTTATTGTATTCTGACTATCTATACATATATATTTACATATATATTCTTTATTTATTATTTTATTATTTCTTATTTATGGGAGTACTTAGTATTTAGATTTATTTGTTTATATGTATTTAATAATTTTTATTGGCTCCGTTTAACACAATATATTATGTTTCATTAATGTTCGTTTTAGTTTGTTTAATCGATGGTTATTAATACAATTTGTTCATGGTAGTTTTTTTAATTAACCTGTTGCTTTTTATTAGTTCAAAGTAAACATATGCTAGTCTCAACACAGTAGAGTTTTCTTTACTACAAGGAGCGATGTTGCTACGATCGGGTTGAGACTGGTGTGTTAGGGTTTTGAATAGCGCCGGTCAAGTAGTTTTTGAACTTGATGGTGCATTAGTGCATTGTTTACTATTTGATTAAGCATTTTCTTCATTGATGAGCAGCATATACGAGATGTAATGTAATTGTAAATATATAGCCATCGATGTGTTTTTGTGTATCGTTGTCACAATGGTTTTAACTTTTTAATTGTAGATTCAGGGTAACTAATTGAATTTTGTACCATGTGATTATGCTTGATTAATTAATATATTTAAATACTTGGCAGGGGTGAGGCACTGTTTTGCTTGTGTTTGAATTTCTGAGGAAGTTGGAGTGTTGTTCCGACGAAAAGCGTATTGTCTTCAACGGCTTAAATAAACCTGTTTGTATTTTCATCATTTGTGAAGCACTGGAGTTCTGTTTGGAGTGTTTACAGACTCAGGAGCATTCGTTGAGAATACAGGGATGTTAGGACCCCATGTCCCTGGATGACATACCCATAGGTATAAGGTGGGCCATGTAGAAGGTTTACCATAGAACAGAAGCAACATGCTAGTGAAATGTCATGTTGCCATCGACCTGTGTGCACAGATCCCACACGATTGATTGCGTGTCTAGGACAAGTTTACAGAAAAATTGTTAGATACAATAAAAACATGACATGAAATAAAAACACTTAGTAACAATTTTAATAAGGGATACTCATAAAAAAGAAGTAAGACTTTTATTTATTTATTTTTTTGTTATGAGGTTAGACGATGGGGAAAGAGCAATAGTTATCAGATGAGAGTAGAAGTTCACTTTTATCAGGGAACTATACACTATAGTAGCATGAGCAATAGGAACCAAGTTTAGTTATGAAAATTTTGTATATTGGATATAATCAGTCAGGGTTGGAGCAGGGACAAAGCCAATGATTCTTTAGATATTCTTTAAGATGCTTTTTGAATAGATGTGTGGAGGCAAGTGAAGACAGTTCAATTGGAAGTTGATTCCAGCTTTTACCTACTGTGTTGGAAAAGAGTGAGTCCCCTGCTTTGTTGTTTGATTTGACATTAGAAACTAGAGGTTTGCTTGCTGAGCGAAGTGTAGGAAGATTTTTGTAGGGGGCGATTAGATTATTGAGGATTGGTGTATTATTGGGGTGATAGAGGATTTTTTGGGTTATCACAAGTTGCTGATAGAGTAGCTTATTATGCAGTTCAAGCCATCCCAATTGTTTGAGGTTATGACAGTGGTGAGTTCTATAGGGGGAACAGGTAGCAAATCTAGCTATGTTATTATGACAGGTGGAAAGTTTATTAATGTTATTTCTAGATAGATTAGTATAAATTGCAGAAGTATAGAAGAGGGTAGAGGAAAGGTGGGTCTGCGCAAGAGTAATTCTGGCTGGAGGGTAAGGAAGGGCTTGATTCTATAGAGAGCACCTAATTTTTTGTTGACAGTTTTTATTGTTGAATTAATGTGTTCATCGAAGCTAAGGGAGTTGTCAATTGTAACTCCCAGTAAGTGGGTAGAGGTATCAGGGACTATATTAGTGCCATTGCTAGAGGTCACTATGAAGTTAGGGATAGACGACTTAGGAGTAGGAGCAAAGAGTAGTAGTTTTGTTTTTTTGGGGTTCAGAAGGAGGCAGTGTTGCATGAACCATTTTTCAACAGTGTTTAATACTGATTGGGTTTGGAGTTGAAGAGAACTTATGGATTTGGCAGAACAAATTAATGTTGAGTCATCTGCATATTGGATGCAAGTGGCTTGTGGAATATTGGTATGTAGATTGTTAATAAATAATGAGAAGAGAAGAGGTTTGGCCTCCCTTCCCTTCTATCTCTGTTCTCAGCTTCTTCTGATCTCCCCAATTTGCTGCCATTACCACCGTCTTATCTGTGCTTAATTTCATCCCATGTGCCTTCAGATTTGCATTCCATTCTCCTATCCTTTGCTGAAGTTCTAGCTCAGAGTCTGCCTGTACTGCCACATTGTCTGCATACAGCAGCTTTGTTGATCTGTCCCCTCCAACCTGTTTGCTAATGTAGTCCATCACCAGTGTGAACAGCAGTGGGCTCAGAGCTGAAACCTGATGTACACGCACTCCCACTGAGAACACCTCTGTGAGGCCAAACACTGTTCATACTTAAGTCAGTGGGTCCTTGCACATAGCCTGCACTAATTCTACCAATGTTTCCGGGACTTCAAACCACTGCAGTACTGCCCAGATTAGCTTTCTTGGGACCTTGTCATATGCTATCTCCAGGTCTAGGAATGCTCAGTTGGACTCTCTCATTTCTAGCTTCTTCTCAAGTATCTGTCTCAATGCAAACATCGGGCCAATTGTGCTGCATCCTGATTGGAACCCGAACTGTTCATCTCCCATCTTGCATTCTACTACTCTGCGTATCCATTTATCAATCACTCTCTCCAGAACTTTCATGCAGTGTGGTAGGAGTTTGATCCCTCTGTGCTGCCCACAGTTGTGGATGTCCCCTTTGTTCTTGTACACTGACACAAGTATGCTTATTCTCCAGTCATCTGGAATACGCCTTTCTCTCCACATTGCTATTAGTACCCTCAGGAGCCATTTCTCCCCCATCTCACCCAGCATCTTTATCATATCTGCTGTCACCTCATCTGAGCCTGCTGCTTTCTCTGACTTCATCTTCCTTAGTGCTGTTCTTACTTCTTCTAAGATGGGCTCCTCTTCTTCTCTCATTGTAGGCTGTTTCTGGGGTGGTACAGCGTCTGTCTGTTTTTTCTTCATGCAGAAGCTGATGAAAATACTCCTTCCATCTGCCTTTGATGGCCTGTGGATTGGTAAGCAGGTCGTTGCTGGCATCCCTTATGAAGAGTGTCTGACTATCTTCTTTATCTTTCTGTCTTTGCCTTGCAACCTACTATAGTTTCTTTGTGAACCTTACTGAGTCACTTTCCAGAAGTTGGTAGAGTGCCTCCCATGCCCTATTCTTTGCTACTGCAACTTCTTTCTTAGCTTCTTTGTTAGCCAACCAGTAATCCCTCCTAACCTGGTCAGTCTTTTCTATCTCCCATTTCTGCCTGCACTCCTCCTTTCTTTTGATGACTTCCTGGACTTCTGCATTCCACCACCAACTTTCTTTATATACCTTATTTCCATATCTGGCTCGGCCACATATCTTTTCTGTAGTCATAACACATGCTGTTTTTAGGCGCTGCCACTCCTCTTCAACTCCACCTATTTCCTCCTCTTCTGGGGGTGCTAGAGCCATGAGTAATTCCTTGAACTGCTGTACTTTCTCTCCAGTCAACTTCTAGGTCTTCAGACTGGTCTCTGTTGACCTTAGAGCCTTCTCTGACCACTGCTTGTAGCTGATTGTGGCAACTAATGGTTTATGCTGTGGGCCGACTGTTTCACTGGGGATGACTTTGCAATCATGGATTCTACCCCAGTCCCTTTTCCTTACTAGTAGTCTTCCTGAGTTGCATGTTGGCTATTCTTGTATGTCATCTTGTAACTGTCTCTCTTTCTGAACCATGTGTTGGTTACTATCAAGCCATTTGCCAGAGAGAAGTCTAGAATAACTTCTCCTTCTTTATTCCTGTTACCCCACCCATGTGAACCCAGGCAGTCCTCATATCCTGTTCTGTCTGTCCCGTTATGTGCATTCAAGTCAAGATCAGATGTGCATTTGTATAGATGTCTACATTGCTAGGGAATCCAGTGACAGTAAACAGCATGCAGTTGTTTGCAGACATGGTCTATCATAGGCCAATGGCTATGCCCTGCACCACAGACATGTACATCACACCTAACAGAGGCCCAAACACAGAACAACAGGTTATGCCACTAGGTATGGGCTAACTGCTTGATGTGTATGTGTTTTAGCTGGGTCATGTCAGTGCGCCAGTGTGCTACCCCTATGGTAACATATGGTGTTATGCATACTTGGGAGCATATATCTATTGTGGCCATGTGGGTTATACTGTCCTGTCAAAGACTTTGTCCAGGTCAAGGTAGGCAGTGTAAACTGTCTCCCCCCATCCACGGCTTTGGTGACTGTGTCAAAGAGGTCAACCGAGTTTAACAGATTTGTAAAGTAATACTTACGTTTTCTTTTGTCTTGGTTGGCTCTGCCCCGCTCCGTTCGTCCTCACTAACCGCTTGAGCTCTCTCCGCTCCCCTGGCCTGCCCCCTATTCCCTCCCGTCTCCACTACCTCTACATTTATAGTAATCACAGTCACACCCACAGCTCACCCTCACATCACCTCCACCAATCACAGCTCCTCAAGTCATATCACATTATACCACACCAACTTGCTCCACACAAAATACTCCCAATCACTCTCATTCCCACTAGGCATTTTTTACATCACCCACACTACTTCCCCATCCACATATAGTGCAACCCTATAATTCCTATTCAGAACCCCCCACCTAGAAACAACTTAACCTTTATAACCATGACTATCATGCAACTAAATCTAGTCTGTATTCTCATAATTCTTTACAACACCACAAGTTATCACTCTAGCAATATCCCTAAACTTAGCAGCACAACACTGCATTATACACTCTCATATACAGACACCACACATTATAATAATATCTGCCCACAGTTATTCAAGAACTACATAATGGACCAATTCAGGACTAAACACATATGCTCTCATTCCTACTCCAAAAAAAAACAATACTTTCTCACACTCCTCACCAAACTCCAACATCTGTATAACCATTTTAACTCCAGGCTCACCGTAAGTGGGGATATCCACCCCAACCCAGGCCCAAATCCATCCTGTCCAACTCAAACTGCTCCAACACAAATGTCAGAACATAACATCCCCACTTTCTTCATCCCTGGGCAAATCAACAACAGCAGCAAAACCAACCATCTTTTAATGCTAAATATTAATATTAGAAGTATCAAAAATAAAATATGAACTCCAGGCCACAATAGCACACTACTCCCCAGACATAGTTGGTTTAACAGAAACCTGGCTAAATAAAAACATAGCTAACTCAGAAGTTCTCCCTACCGGCTACAATATCATTAGACAAGACAGACCACTTCGTAAAGGGGGTGGAACTGCCTTACTGTACAAGTCAAACTTAACTGTCCGTCAATTACCAAACTCCTACCCCTCCCCCAGTAATTGGACATACTTATCTCACAACTTCAACTTCACCCTAAAAAGGTCATCACCAAAATTGTGATCTATATTCCACCTGGTAATACACCTGCTAGCCTTGAAGACTTCTTATCCTGGTGTTCTTCCACATACTCACAAGAAACCCTTATTCTGGGGGACTTCAACCTAGATTGGTTCACCTGTATATCAGAACCACCAAGTAATCTAATAAATCTCCATGGCTACCAGCAGCTAGTCCAAATTCCAACTAGATGTGATAAAAAAATCTAAAAGGGAATCCATCCTTAACTGGGTCCTATCTAACAACCCCACATTGTACCCTCACACAGGCAGTCTCCCAGACACCTTAAGTGACCACAGCATAATATACTTTATACGTAGTAGAACAAGTATATGCAAAACCACTAACTATATATCCACTAGAAACACAAAAAAATTCTCTCCTGAGGTCCTCAACACTTTACTCTGTAACTGTGACTGGACCCCCCTACAAACCCTACCACTTGACCAGGCTGTAGCATATTTTAACAAAACATTTCTACAACACCTAGACACTGTCGCTCCATTGTGCAAAATCAAGGTTAGAACCTCTACAAACCCCTGGCTCAGTAAAGAAGCCAAACAAATCCTCAAGTCCAGAGACACTGCCTGGCTTTACTATCAAAAAAACAAAGAAACACAAAGCCTAACTAAGTACCAAGAACTGCGCAACCGTGCAAAAAAATGTATTAGGCTGGACAAAAAATCCTACTACACAACATTACAAACGAAATACCAACACAGCCCACAAAAATTTTGGAAAAATGTAAACCAGCTACTAAAATCCACCCAAAAGGCTACCCCCAAACCAACCACCCCTGACACTAAAGTTCCCATCAAAACACAATTCAACTCCCACTTTGTGAACTCAATTCTATCTTTAGTATCACAGAACAGTTCCTTCCTCACTATCCCCCCCAACACAAATAACACTAATACAAGCTTTACCCTCAAAACAGTTTCCACCACTTCAATCAAAAGCATGCTCTCCAAACTAAAAACCTCATCAACAGCAGCCGACCTACTCCCCAGCTATTTCTTGAAACTCACAGTAGATGCTATTGCTATCCCAGTCTCCACTCTCATAAACAGACCAGTTGTTGAAAACTATGTGCCCAAACTCTGGAAAATATCCTATGTTACATCCATACATAAAGGTGGGACTCCACTGAACTTAATAACTACAGACCCATTGCTTTACTCTCCCCCCTGGCCAAAATCCTAGAAAAATGCATCCATTCTCAGATGCTAAACTATCTCCTAGACAGCAACATTCTGTCACCTACTCACCATGGTTTCAGACCTGCCCATAGTACCACTACAGCCCTCCTCTGCTTCACAGACACAGTAAACCGTCTCAAAAATGAAGGCCTACAAGTGTCAACTCTTTTTTTGGATATGTCCAAAGCATTTGACACAGTCTCACACCAAATCCTACTAAACAAACTAAACCAATATCATCCATCAAATTCCACTCTTACCTGGTTCCAAAGCTACTTAACTGACAAGTACCAAGCTGTGAAATGGGAAAATTCTCTCTCTCCTCAGCTGCCCAACTATAGGAGTCCCACAGGGTTCAATCTTAGGACCACTACTATTCACAGTCTTCACAAATGACCTCCATACCTCCACACAGCATGCATCTATAATTCAGTATGCAGATGACACTACCTTAATCTGTGCTGAACAAAACATTCCCACCCTCCGGAAAACAACTCAACTAGCATTCTCTGACGTTGAAAACTACCTTACCAAAGCCCAACTTATCCTCAGTCCAAAGAAAACTCAGCTTATGATTATAACCAGTTTTAACAAAAACACTAACAGTCAATTCACTATTTACTCCACTAATGCTACTCCAATTGCTAGGCTAAGCTATTGGGAATAACCATAGACTCCCACCTAAAATTTGATACTCATCTCAACTTAACTATTAAAAAAAGTACATGCCAAACTGGGGTCGCTCTACCATATCAAACCATTTCTTACCAACAACACAAGATCAGCCATTGCTCGCTCCCAACTTCTATCCACCCTACTCTATGCATCTCCCATTCTGACTAATCTCAACAAAACTGAACTAAGCAAAATGGAAGCCTGCTATAACAGAATTGCCCACTTTGCTGCAAATTGCTCATATAGAACTCATCACTGTACTGCTTTGAGACAGCTCCACTGGCTTGAACTGCCCAACCTCCTAACCTACAATCAGCTCTGCCTCTGTCATTCTATCTATTACCTCCCCAATAAGTGTCCTGCCCTGAAAAACCTAGTACAACATCTCAGCCAAAAGGCCTCTTAGATCATCAAGCAAACTACTACTAGAAGTCACCAACAGCTACAATAGCTTTGGAGATACACTATATAGTAGTTCAGTGGATAAAAAATGGAACTCTGTCCCTACAAGCATTCAAAACACATCATCCAAAGCCTCCTTTAAAGACCTCATCAGGCAACATCTCAAGGAAAGTTGGCAGTGCCATGATTGCTCCCCAGGCTAGTGAAAGCGGATAACACATGCATACAAAATCTAGAGCACTTGATAATAGTTTTCAGTCTTACTCACAAACACTGACTAATCTACAATGTATGTACTGTACCTGTGTACTATGTATGTATTCTACCTATGTTCCAAATTTCAGCTGTACACCACAAATCTATTAATTACCTTTATTTTTAAAATTAATATTTTTTTGTTTGTTCTCTCCACTGTAACTGTTTATGTGCCGCATACCACTGTAAAAACATGTCTCCTGTAATTTGTGTGTATACTGATCATGTCTAAATAACTAAATGTGTCTGTAATTTTTCTTTGTGGAGCTTTTCTCCCCGGGCCCCTGCTGAAAAAGGGCCTTTTCGGCTCAGTCAGACACCCCCCAGTTAACAAATGTAAAATAAATAACAGACATGATCCCTTCCTTGACAAAGCCTGTGTGTGATGGAGTGTGTGGAGGTCACCAATGTCCTTGTTAATGAGCTGCACTATAAACTGTGGTATAGCCTTGCAGAACAGCCGAGTGACAGATTGGTGGACACACCACCTTAGTGTAAAGGGGTGACAGTGGTTGTCCTTCACATGGCTGGGACAAAAGCAGCAGTCAAGCCTCCTTTGAATACAGTGGCTTATGTTGTTACAAGGTTATGCTTGAGGTCATGTAGGATGCATAGGAGGTCATGTGATAGGCTCCCATGGTGGATGCATATCATGACTTTCACATGGCATTGGTGACCTGTTCCCTACATATAGGAGAAGTGGGCAGGTACTGCGGACATCCTGCTGTACTGATGGGAGGACAGGGGGTGAAGCCTACACTGACTCTGTCAGGCATCAAGTATGCTATACCTACAGCACTGGTGTAGCTGGTGTCCTTGAAAACCACAACTGAGCAGATGCAGGTGTTTCCTGTGATGTTACAGACATGTGCAGAATGGTAGATGATTTTGTGTAGTGGATGTCAACAATGTGGGCTCTGTGTTTGCTGTGCAGGTTCCCAGGAGTGATCCCATTCATTTGTTCACACTAATGAGACATTGCTTGTAAATGGGCACCTGCCGCTAGTTTGTCTCAGGCAGCGGTATGTCATCCCTGTTATAAACACTATGTACTGCAGATGTTCACCAGACAGGTGTATTTATCCTTGCAAAGGATGATGTACTCCTGTATTGTATACCTGACTCCATGAATCTATACAAATGCACATCTAGCACATGTGTGTTATGTGTGGATATTGGTGGCAGTCCCTACAGAGGGCTTTGGGGCTGTGAAGCTGTGTATACCATCCCTCAATGGGCTGTATTCCACATTGGAGGTGTATGTATGTGTGACCCAAGCTAGATGGGTATTGTGGGAGATGGTGACTGCAAACATGACCGCATGATGGTTGCTTTGCCAAAGAGGATGACATTGTAGGGATGCTGCAGTGGTAACCTGTGTTGTGCACACCTTCACCACATATGGGGGTAGCCCCTAGCTGCACTAAGGTGTTTGTAATTCCACTGCTGATGGCTCACTGGCCATGTGTGTCCTGGCATGAGTACATCTTTCAGTGTATGTTTGGGACATTCAAGTGACCCAGGTTTAGGGTACAGATCCAAATCAGACTACAGTTGTTGAGGTGCATATAGGCAGGATGGGCTTCCTGGTCACATGTGGTGGCCGGTAGCTAGCTATGATTTGAATAAGTGTGTTGGCAATGGTGAACTGCCCCTGCGGAGTCCTCTGTGCATTTTACTGCTTGTACAGTGTGGAAGTGTGCATGCGTCTCATATATACTGTAATCACATTTCTGCCCACACTTTGGGGTCTGACTGTATGATAGGATGGCTGACCAGGTAAGGCTAGGGTGCTCTGTGCAGCTTTGAACCATGTTTGTGACTGCACAGATGTCAGCATTTCCCAGGGTTAAGAATGCTTCCATTGAGGGCAGAGTCATCTGTAGACACCTAGGGTTTAGCAGCATGGCTTTCACTGTGTGCTGTGCTGACAGTTGCATGTTGGTAGTAATTAACCTCACCACTTTTCCTAATAAAGGCACTGTGGGGGTGGCAAAAACCATTGCCAGACTCCTGAAGGCCAGTTGAGACAGATGGAGGCCATCTGTTGCAGAGCATAGTGGTCTGCTGACCATAGCATCCCAGGCTCACAGGTACTGGAACCCCCTGGAATATCACAGGATAAAAAGCCACATGTTAAGGTCAATCATTTCCTGAATGTATTGCGGCAGCAATCTGGGTGACAGCGGAATGCTGCATAAGGCTAGGGACATACCTGCCTGGGACACAATCAGTGTGCTCACTCATGTCTCACTGCATATAGTCCAGGGACATAGATCTAAGGACAAGCACATCAACATGGGCTGTCTCTCCAGCATTTATTTATTTATTTATTTATTTTGCTGTCGCATATGTGATTCAGGCCTGTCGTACTGTTAATAAGCACAGAGTTAGACTCACATATATGGGGCAGCCACGGCCAGCCTTAGGCAGAGGCGAACTAGGCAACCGCCTAGGGCGCCGTACAGGCTGGCCGTGTAAAGGGTGCAATTTGCAAGTATTCATTTAAATGTACTTTTCTAAGAAGGCGGGCAGCAGAACCATAGGGTGCGGGAGAGGGGCAGGCACACTCCCACTTCTGTAGCTGCAGCCTGCAGGTTGCCCAGGAAGCTTCAACAATTAAACGACGAGTCTTCTTCCTTAAGGAGGAACATGCGTGTGTCGCATGCACGCCAACGTAGATGTAAAGACGTTCAGCAGTCTCGCAGAAGTTAAAGTAAGAGAGGGATTAAGTCTACGTGTGCACGTGTGGCTGTTCATTTTAAAAAGAAGATAAGTGTGTGTGTGTGTGTGTGTGTATTACTGCATGATTCAATTGCAGTATTGTGATCGTATTGTAGCTTTAGTTCTAACTTCTACTGAGAGATTTGCAGATCCTTGTGTGTGTGTGTGTGTGTTATTACTGCATGATTCAATTGCAGTATTGTGATCGTATTGTAGCTTTAGTTCTAACTTCTACTGAGAGATTTGCAGATCCTTGCTGTTGCAAAATGGTGGTGACTAGGGTAGCAATGTTTAAATTATTGTGTCGATCTGGGAAGTAATGTGGGGCAAGGCAACTTGTTGTGTCTGTGTCAGTAGGAGCTTTGAACAGATGGCTGACAGTGTGGCTGAAGAGAGGCTAAAGTGCAAAACTGTCAGCCAATTTTCTCAAGTGATACTTTTTGCTGAACTAACAAAATATTCATAAAAGCTGTAGTCCTTTATTATTGTGTTAAACTTATTTAGCAGGACTATAAAATCATTTCAGTTATGCAGACTTAATATTTATAAACAGAGTCATCAGATGAAGATACTACCAATGACTGATTTATCTGACAATGCAGCTTTTACACACCATTGTTTTCTCTAGTCACCATGAGACTTTAATGTACAGTAGCTGGAATATGCATAGAGAAGTGGCACTCACAATCTAGTCATTCTTAAATTTCAAACAGGTACTAGGTATACATTTTCAGCACATGCTGTATGGTAAGTTTATGTCACTGATATATGCCCCAATCAGATTTTTTTTCCTATAGCAGCAGTGATAGTGACCCCTAAAATTAAAGTGCCAGAAGCATATACTGTCTATAGGCACATAGGCAGACCTCAAAGCATAGGTGAATCATATAGCTGTTGTCATTAGCCATTTGGGCTATGTCCTACAGTTATGTATAGTTGCACACCTTCCCTGTTTTTTAATATAAGCAAGACTGTCACTTAGCTTTAATTATTTAGAATTCATGTTATTTTGAGCTTATTCGACAAAAAATAAAAAGCTTGGAATGTCATATGCTGATATGGTAATGCTCTGAATAAAGAATTTGCCTCTGGGCACTAAATGCTGGAAAATAGTTATAACAAATCATTTTACCAGTTCTGCAAATGTAATAGAATCTGTAGTCTAAATTCCAGGAATATAAACAATATGATCAGTGACAAAACCCAGGAATGTTCAGGTAAAAGGGTGATAGACTAGTGCCTGCATGTATATCAAATGGCTTAGATTTCACTAAGTATTCTTCCCCATTAAATGAAGGAGTTAGAAACAAAGATACCCTCTCTAAACAGGGCTTCAATGTATCTGCTGACTGTAAGAAATCAAATGTAATCAAATGAAAAGGAATTTGTACATTTACATTTATGAAACAAATTAGGTCACTAATTCTTCCTACAGAAATCTAACTGTATACTGAAAAAAAATAACATTAGATGACAGCTACCAGTAACAGTCATTTTTCTTTTTGAACAAACTGCTTAGCAGAGATCTGTCTGACTTAATGATAGATATACATTTTCAATCTCATTTACTGCAATCAAAATCTGTTCTGCTACTTGACAGGAACTATGATCATATTTTCAGAGGTTAAACAAAAAGCAGAGTGCACAATGTTGCAGTGGATAGTGTTGTCATTTCACAGCAAGATGTTCTCCGGTTTGATTCTCAGCTGGGGTGCCTTTGTTGTGGAGTCTGCATGTCCTCGCTACATTCACCTGGGAGCCTGCATGTCCTCCTGAGTTCATGTGGGTTTGTGCCAGTTTTTCCCCACATTCCAAAGATATGCAATAGGTGGATATGACACTCTAAATTACTCACAGGTGTGAGTGTGCATGTGAGTGTGTGGTAAGGAAGCACAACAATGGCAGGTGTAGCCACCTGATGGTGTAAATCTTGTCTCTAGATGATTATCACTCTTGAAATGGTACCCTGATTCCATGTAGAAAAAGGGGTTGTGGATGGAAACAAACAAAAAAAAACAATTAAAGTAGCTTTTGTTTTAAGGCTGAAACCATGTGAACATATCTTCAAAATGTTGTTTAGAATATGGTCTGTAACAAAATTTAAAAGGAAGTCAGTAATTTACTCAAAAAGGTAACCTGACTCAGATAGTCAAACTAATGAAAATAATTCATGCATTCCCTGTAAGTGAATGGAGTGGAGATGTGGAACCACAGATGTTTTGCTTTTTTCTTTGTTGTGCACCCTCATGTTGGTAAGGAATGAAGGACAAGTGTTGGTAAGACGGTGCACTTCTACATAGCCAGACTTGCTATATGTATCAGGGAGTAGTTAAATGTTTGCAAACTCCTTAGTTTGGCACATAAAAGTATGGACTCACCTGTGTATTATTATTGAATTTCTGCAGTGCTAATTCATGTACAGGTGCTTGAGGATCAGTACATAAAATATAAATAGAATAAAACCACCAGCTTCTCCTTAGCTCTTAAATAAATGAAGGAACCTCTGAATTCTATTCCAGATTCCAAGACACTGGATTAGTTAGGGGAAATGGCCTCTCTCTCATCCTGCTATCGATATTCGGGTGTGTGTGTGTGGGGGGGGGGGCAGAATCTGATTAATTCAGTACTACAAAATGCTGTGACATTGAAGCCAATGATGAGTCTCTATGGCCAGAGAAAATAGTGTGATTCAGAAGCATTCTGTGTTAATGAACTGCAATAGCCTGTCTGCATATAGTGACAAAGCTGCCTGAGAATGTGGCTGGACCTCTGAGTCCATCCAAAGCCCTCATGTAGACAGCTCCATCAGTATGGCAAGACTGGTATTGTGGGGATGCAGCTTGCTTGAAGTACCAATTTCATCATACAGTTAGAGCTGCATGGTTATGAGATGTTCAGTGCCACAGCATAATTTGTAGGGCATATAGTAAATGCCTTCATAATGGCCAGCACTCCTGTCATTCCTGCATTCACCATCTCTAGGAAGACAAGTGTGGGTGTCTGTCCCCATATGAAGTTTGGAGTATGGCTCACACTATCCATGTGCTGGGTCCTCCCATAACTCTTGATACCTGAACTATAGATAAGCTGTCTGTAGAACTAGGTATTGCAGGCAGTCCAACTTCATCCTCAGCTCTGTCTGTAATACCTACTTTCACATAGAGGTAGTGATTTCACCATGTCAAGAATCCCATCTATATCAGCAAGCTTCACCACTGATTCTGACAGGTACATTGGCAAGTTTTACAAATGTACAATGCCAAATTAGTTTAATATTGTAAGCACAATTCCCTTTTTGGAATTGGGTATAGGGGTTGACCAATCCCCATTAGCATATGCTGAATGGGGTATGCGAGAGTCCTGTCTTCTGCAGTTGAGTATGAAGTAACAAACTCAGGTGGAAGTGTTACTCCAAGCCAAAAGGTTTTGAATTCAGCCCAAAGTTTCAGATCAGCGTACTGGACTATAGCTAAAAATCAGTGCTCAATGTATTAGGAAGAGTCTACAAACTGTAATATAAGAAGATGCGTATATTAATGCAATAACTTACCAAGTTTTACACTACATTAAGAAAACATGTATCGTCATTTGAAACTTCATATTTGTCTGCTACATGTTGCATTATAAACAGCTGTGAGGTTCTACAAAAAACATACTGAATACCTCTGATCTAGAAACTGTTAAACAAATTTTAAAAATTACAATGAAGAGTTGCATTTACAAGGAGCTTTCCCCCCTGCATCCACTGTATATTTGTTTTGTACCTCAGACTTCCTTTACTAAATATGATGTCTCTGAGGTTACACTGCAAGATATGGGGAACACTTAGGTTACTGACAAACTGAGCATTTTCTCTTTCTCCAAGGTTATGTGACCTCAGAGGTTAGTATATTTTGTAAAGGAGGCTACTAGGGTCAAGTCCTGTCACGTTGTGGTGGTACAGGAGGATTTTGCACTCATGTAGAGGCATTTGACAGAAGATACCAGGACTTACCAGGACTTTTTCATAACATCACAATTGGACATTGCTCTGTTACATTTGATTCCTAATGAGTATTGAGTTTGTAACAGTAGACCACCTGTGATATACCATGAAAGAATCAAGACCATAAAAACAAATCACATTAACACTGCATACTGGCTCCATTACAATATTTTCTTTTGCAAAAATTAGAAAAAATAAAATATAACTGGCATGTTTGGTCTTGTTTACATTAATCATAACGTATAACATCTGTCCTTTCAGTCATCCCCTCTACCCCTTATATATTCCCTCCTTGTAGAACCCCACACCATTTCAACTTAACTTTCCTTTATTATACCCCCTTAGTCTTCTGTAAAATCTTTTAGTCCCCCTCTTAAGTTCACATTTACTCTTGGTTAATTTTCACACAAATTCTGTTCTAGTAACTTTCAAAGTTAAAAAGTGCAATATTTAAAATCTATCCATATTTTTCAGCCATTGCATCAACATTGTTAGGCTTTGTCCAGATTTTTTTGCACTAAGAGGTTGACAGGTATACATACCTCTCAATTGTCTAGATTTTTGCCTTGTATTTTTGGCCTGTTCCTCATAATATTTGTGGTTTTCTGGCAAATCACTGAGGATTTAAATAACTAAATGTCATACATTTGAGTTTCACCATTCATTTCATTCAGAAAATGCATGCTAAGACAAATGCTGTTATTGTAGCAACTTTGTAGGTCTATAAGAGCAATATTTATAATCTGCCCCTGTTTGGGGGCCTTTCTTCCCTCCCATAATTTTAGCCTTTGTTCAGATATCTTGTGCCAAGAGGTATGGAAGCATGGTATGTAGTGCCCTAGTTGCTGATTATTTGGTGCATTTTAAGGGGGATAGGCGTTCTGCATTCCATAGTGTGCCCTCCTTTGTTTAGGATACCTAGTAACTATGAACTTGTTGGTTTCTCAGTCATCCTCTTTTGCAGTATTACCAGCTTACCATTTTTTTCTTTAATGTAATGTAGGCAATTAATTCTTCAATGGCAGCAGGCACTGAAATTGTAGATAAAATACTGAAATGTAAAGTTTGCCAGTAACAGCCTCTTCATTAGTTACACATCTGTTTAATGTAGAATTATTCAGATGAATTTTACTTCTGCAGATATTGTCCTTATTGACTGATAGTGGTGGGTTGTAATGATAGATGATTGAGAAGCCTTTGATGGTTAAAATATTCTGAAATGGGTAGTTTTGTCATTATTGGGTCATGCATTTTGTTTCATTGCTTACTGGAAAAATGTTCAAAACTACAAATTTAAAACACACTCCAACAAGTGTAAATGTTTCTGTGTGCAACTAGCCATTTTTGTTTATCAAATGGCACACTGTTTTAAAATCTGAAAGCATGCTAGTAGCATAATTGCCTTTGGTGCAGAAGGCTGTGGATTCTACTCCCACACCATGTAGATGGAGTGCTGGTATTGCAGTGCCCATATGATTGTTGATTATTTGGTGCATTATAAGGGGGATAGGGGTTCTACACTCCTGAGTATGTCCTTTGTATGAGATGCCTAGTGACTATGAACTTGCTGGTTTGTTAGTCATTTCCTATTGCAATATTACCAACTTACCAATTTTTTAATGTAATATAGACAATTCATTCTTCAAGGGCAGTAGGCACTGAATTTGTAGATAACATTGATATATGAAGTTTTGCCCGTAGCAACCTCTTCATTAGTTACATATTTATTTAATGTGGAATTCAGATGATTTTACTTCTGCAGAGATTGTGTATATGAAGTAATATTGGTGGATTGTAATGACAGAAGTCTTGAGTGGTCTTTTATGGTTGAAAATTTCTGAAAAGGGTAGTTATTGGTTCATGCATTTTGTTTCATTGCTTATTAAAAGAATGTTTAAAACTACAAATTTAAAACACTTTCTAACAAGTGGTGCTGTATTATACAAGGAATATAATTCAATGCAATCAGGAAGGTGAATCAAAGAACAAATACACGTATGCATGGCCCTAAAAAATGTGTGTAAGGAGTCTGTTTTGAAAACAGCCCAAAGGTAAACTTAATTCTTTAATGGCCAGATGCATTTTCTATGATTGTGGCTTTTCATGCCGTTTCAATGAATGAGTTTTTCCATTTCAATGAATGTGAGTTTCAAGGGCAGAGAAGATTACTGTTAGCCTGCGTTGTTTAGCAAATGTCTACCTGTGTTTGTACTATTTTATTTTAATATCTGTAATCACTGTAGAAAAAAATAAGAGAACAGTATGCATGGTAACTGGTGAGAAGTAACCAAATAATGGAACACTGGAATGGCTGGGGAGGGGGTTGCTGCAGGAGGGGCTGCTCTGGGGGGGGCATTCTATTACCCTGCCTAGGGCCCTATTTAACCATGATCGAGCTCTGGTATTTAAAGTAGAAAATACTATGCACAAGTAGTTGCAGTTAAAGATACCTTGTAATGTAGTTATTCTTCCTATGCATTTAAATAATTTAAGGAAATGACTGGAGTGGCTTTCTTGGGGAGTGACCCTGTGAGTGTGGCTCAAATAGGGGTTTTTCATGACTATGGTGTGGGTGGGGCTTAAGGGGCACCAGAGTACTACTTCACCTAGGGCACCATTTAGGCTAAGGCCGGTCCTGGGGGCAGCTGCTGAAGGGCTGAGCACAACATTGCTATCTATGCATGCCACAGCCCAACTGTGCACAACCTATCCGATACCAAGTGGGACACTACTGATTCGAGGCTGTCTGCATGGAACAGGTGTTGAAGGCCATGGATAACATTTACGGGTGTTAACATAGTCTTTCCAGTTGGTGCAGATGTCTGCATAGGTACATACCAGACCAGCTATGATAACATATTGTTGTACTGACTGAGAACTACACAGAGGTAATGTCCACCTTTTGTCTGGATGCAGTCCCTTTACCTATGTGGTGAACCACTTACAAGCCTATTCTGACCACTTCCACTACTTGATGGCTGAATACAACAGTGTTATCAACTTGAGTACCCAGGTCTGTTAATGGAGTGTGTGTTTATGGGGTTGCCATTGATGTGAAAAATAGTGGGGCTATGTCTTCATCATATGGTATGATGGTACTGTTTTCTGCATTTAGTTTGAGACCAGGATTTTGGCAACATTCCATACCCGCTGTATGACCCCATTGCAGTGTGTTAACATCAGTTTGTGGGTGAATGAGAGATAGCTCTCCCTCCCCAGCTCAGAGGCACTAGAAATGCTTCCCTCTTCAAAAAAAATCTTTGAGACAACATCTGTCCTCAAAATGGCTATGTTCATGTGAAACTTTTTCACAAGCTATAACCTGGCTTGTCCTCTCTCCTGCTATTCCATTGCCTCAGTAAAATAAGTGGCAAATATGATAGATTATAAAAATGCTATTAAGCATTTTCAAGATCTGTTGAAAAAAGAATTTAGATTGGGCTATTTATCTAGACAGGATGTGGAAAAAGTTTACAACTAAGGGATGTACTTTAGCTAATTTTTATTGCTTGCCTAAAGTTCATAAAAATGCATATATCCCGCCAGGTCAATGAATAGTGTCAGCTGTAAACTATTTTTATAAAAAACATAAAATAGGTTTGGTTCTACATAAACATCTACTACCAGCTGCTGTTAAACTGGATTCCTATGTTAAGGATAGTTTTGATTTTTTAGAAAAGGTGAAAGGTGTGAAATGGACGAATGACAGTTACTGGCTAGTGATGGATGTGACAAGTTTATATACTAATACTCAACACCATTGGGGCCTGGAAGCATTACATGCATTTTTGGGTGATAGTCCCTTTGCTACTTATTTAGTTGAGTTGGTTCATTTTGCTTTATTGAATAATTATTTCGAATTTGATAAGAAAATGTTTCATCAAATAAAGGGAACATCTATGGGGGCACCATTTGCCTCTATGTATGCAAACCTTTTCATTGGTTTGTTTAAAGCAGGGGTGGGCAAACTTTTTGATTCGTGGGCCACATTGAGTTCTAACATTTGACAAAGGGGCCAGAACAGGAGCAGATAGATGGCATGCTTTGAAAACATCACCTCATTGGGGGAAAAATACACATCTTGGGATATGGAGAAAACATGTGCTTTAATTTCCAATGAAAATGAAGAAAAGCATTACAATAAAATCTCTGACTTCGAAATGAGTCTTTAAACACTGAAAATCAAATAAATGACCATTTTATTTTAAAGCACTAAAAGTTCTGTTATCCTTCAGGATATCACCATCACTCTCCTCCTGACTGTCTTTTTTTTTTTTCAAAAACGGTAGGAGATGCAGATGTACTTGTCCTGTTCCTTTTATTCAATTTGTGGTGTAAGTGCTCACGCCAAGTGTGAGCAAACATGTATGTGTGTGCATGTGTGTGTCTCTCTGCATTTGTCTTGAGATGAGCTGAAGACACAGAATGTTTCACTACATTGTACCACTGAGTCTGTGCATTATAATTTTCATATGCTGTTTTCGTCTCAAAGTCATTCTCTCAGAAATCATGCATTTGGTACAGGAATATAATAAAAACAGTAACTTTTTACTGTAAGCGAGAAGTACAGAACATCTAAATTAAGCCTCCAGTTTGTCTGTGGCTGTCTTGTATTCCCATTCCTCATCTCTACATTTACATTTTATTGGAAAAGTACTTAATTTATAATGTCATATTTCTAGTGTTAGTGGGTGTAATGGTGACAAAGGGAAGTTTTTCTCTGCATGTCTGAGAACAGGTACCTGCATCTCATTTGTAGTTTTTAACTGCATTTCCATAGGAAGGACAGCACACTCAGCATAGAATCTATGATCGGTGTTCAGTGAAAAAATATTTAGTTGTCCACTCCTTATTGAACACTCGACATTCTCTGTCCACTTTCCTTTTCTTGGGTCCGCTCATCTTCATAGAGGGGCGGTGGGTCAAAGGGTAAAGTGCAAACGTGAAGTAATAGGCCTACGCTTCACCTCAACAAAGCCAATATATCTAGAGTGCGCCATCTAGTGAGGAAACATCAGAATTGCAGAGGAAATAAAACATTAACAAGGTTAATTTATTAAATTTTTTCAAGTTTGGCAGGCCGAATCAAAACGTTTAACGGGCCGCATGTGGCCCCCAGGGCCGTAGTTTGCCCATGCCTGGTTTAAAGTATATTTTTATATTATTTAGATTTTTTGAAGAGATATGTTGTAAAGTATTTTAGATATATAGATGATTTCATTTTCTTATGTGGGGGGTGCTGATTCTTTTTTACAAGAATTACAAGTTAATAATTTTGGTTTACATTTTGATGGAGTTCAGTGTGGTGTGAAACTTGTATTTTTTGGATTTGTTTCTAAAGGGTTCTGTGGAATATGGTATTAAAACCAGAGTCCACAGGAAGTTTGGTGATGAATTACATTTTTTAGTTGAGAAGAGTTGTCACCCACCACATCTAATTAAGGCTCTACGTTTATGGAGAACTTTTACAAATTAGTAGACTCTGCAATGTGTCTGGGGAATTGGAAAATGAGCTAGATAAGACGTGTGATTTGTTTAGGCAGAGAAATTATATTTCTGTCATAAATGAGGCCCGGCATAGATTAACAATAGGAAGGACAATGGGGGGTTTATCAAATGTTGATGGACGTGATGTTACCGGTAATAAAATTTATTTTTGTAAATGGTGTTGACAGAAAGAATAATTAATATTAAATTTTGCTGGGGATTTTTAATGAATTTTAGTGACTTGAACATTTTTACCCAGTAAACCTTACTTCTCATATACTAGAGGTAAAAGTATTAGAGACTTGGTAGTCCATAGTAAATATGTCACCCCCGGGAGTTAAGAGGGTGAAAGAGTTTAGGAATTTGGGGACCTTCCAATGTGGAAATTGTTCTGTTTGTAATTATGTTTCCCATGCTTTTGAGAAAATGAATGGCATTAATTTTGTAGCTAATGACACCTTCTGTTGTAATATGGAGGGTGTTGTTTATGCCTTGAGGTACTCTTGTGATTTGTATTATATAGGGGAGACTAAAAGGTCTTTTAGGGTTAGATTACAGGAGCACCTCAGGAACATAAAAAATAATAAAACTGAAAGTCCATTGGACCTCAGCCTTCCATTATATGTTATGTCATGGGGGAATAAATAATTGTTTAAAAGGAACTGTTTTGGAAAGAGTTGAATGTAATAATTTAAAAAAGCAAGTTGCTTTTTAAAGCAACTCTGTTCATCTTAAAGTATGATACTTTGATGCCTAAAGGGTTAAACTCAAAATTTAATTGGAAGGTATTTATTTAGGACTAATTATGGTTCTTATTGTTTAATAGAATTAGGTATTTAAAGATGTACTTTTGTAATGTGTTTTGTACTCTTCAAAGGCTTTGAACCAAGGCACTGGAGAGAATTAGTTTTTATTAAACCTGTGGTGTTACTGGCTTGTGTTGTTTTTTTTTTGGTTTTGGTGGTTTACTAATGTCCAATCTGGATGCAGTCCCTTTACCTATGTGGTGAACCACTTACAAGCCTTTTCTGACCACTACCACTACTTGATGGCTGAATGCAACAGTGTTATCAACTTGTGTACCCAGGTCTGTCAATGCAGTGTGTGTTTATGGGGTTGCCGTTGATGTGAAAAATAGTGGGGCTATGTCTTCTGCATATGGTATGATGGTACTGTTTTCTGCATTCAGCTTGAGGCCAGGACCTTGGCAACATTCCATACCCACTGTATGACCCCATTGCAGTGGGCTAACATCAGTTTGTAGGTGAACGAGAGATAGCTCTCTCCCTCCCCAGCTCAGAGTCACTAGAAATGCTTCACTCTTCAAAAAAATCTTTGAGACAACATCTCTCCTCAAAATGGCTATATTCATGTGAAACTTTTTCGCCAGCTATAACCTGACTTGTCCTCTCTCCTGCTACTCCATTGCCTCAGTAAAATAAGTACTGTTTGACTATACTAAAATTGTACACTGTGAAACCTTTCTTAGCATTCTATTATGTTTTGCCTACTATTTAAATGTATGTATTTAAATCATTGTACTGCTACATTAATGTATGTTATACTCACTGCTTGAACTACTGTAATGTAAGTATTGTTCTTTGTGGAGCTTTTCTCCTCAGGCCTCCACTGAAAATGGGCACCTGTTGCCCAGTGGACCTTCCCGTTAAACAAATGCAAATAAATAATAGCACACTACTTACAATTGCCATAGCTTTAGCCTGTACCTACACATGTGGGTGTTGGCAGTTAGCATTCATGCCTAGATACATGTGGGTCATTGGGAGTGGCAGCTACTCACAGGGCCTACACGTCTACATATTTGCACACCCAGGCAACACAAAGTAGGGTTGCCACCTTATAAAATGTGGAATGTGGGACACATCTTGCAGTATCCTGACAGTTGGCAGGACATACCATACCCACAGTAAGTGCAACAGACAGGACTTCCCTTGGTTTCTAAAAATGACAGCTTCTTTGTGTCACATTACCATAGGTTATGCTATTTCTCATAACATTAAGGTGCTTTTGATGTGAAATAACTGCTTTACGCAAATAGTAGACAACTTTAGGAAATGTTTGTTGTCTTACACTCTGGGAAACTCTGTATTGTTTGAGTCATTGTCACAGGTCACACCCAGCTAAACATGGACTGTAACCTGCATGGTGGGACAAGTGGTGGCCATACCACTCATCTCTAAAGAATGTCCAGATGTTTACCACATATTTTTGTTCCATTTGTCATAACATTGTGGTTTTTTGGGAAATTAGTGTGAAATCATTAAAGACTGATGTTTGACAATAATGAGAGATATTTTCCTGTCATACTTCATACCCTTCAGAAAATGCATGCGAATGCACAACCTGTTATGCTATCTACTTGCTATGTTTGTCACACCAATATTTAAAGATTGGCCCTAATATTTGGTCTTTGTCACACTTTTCTGTATTGGCTTTATCCAGATGTCTTTCTCTAAGGGGTTGAGACCTATGTTTGTGGCCCTAACACAGTCACACTGCTGCAAGGGGATATACATATGTATACACACTCATGAACTGCCCTTGTTGATAGTAGTATCCCTACCTGCCTAGTTTTACATACGATAGCTCTATATACATAGTGCATGCACCCCAGAGCTTATACAGTTTTGCAGTATCTGCCACTACTATTCAGGTGGATGACATCTGCAGGTGCTGTAATGATTGCCAGTGGGGGATTAACAGGCCCTTAAAATGGTATAACAGTGTCACATACAGACTGCTGCAGGGGGGCATGCATTCCAACACACATGCACAGGGAGTTGCCAGTTTTGAGATTAGAACACCTATCTACTTATGTACACTATAACCTGCTTTATGTACTGCATGCACCACAGTGATACTGTGTTTGAAAATGTCTAACTCTGCATCTAAGGTGGATGATATCTATAGGCCCTGAATAGGTTGGTGATGGAGTTAACAGGGTGGCGCAGGCACACAAAATGGTATAACCATTGCACACACAGAGGCAAGACAGCCACTCTGTTACAGGGGATATGCATACACAGACACATACAGTCCCACAGTTGCCAGTATTGAGATTAGAACCCCTACCTATCTAGTTGTATGTACTATAGTGCTATGTCCTTATCACGTGCACCATGGCGCTTATATGCCTGGGGCATAACTCTCAACCTCTTAGAGCTAAATGTGGACAAAGCCTTCAATAATGGGGGGGGGGGCTACAGGCCCAAAAATAGGGACACTTTTTACATATTGCTCCTACTAACTTAGATAACTGATAGAGTGACAGGTTTCACATTAGCATTACTTTTGTGAAGGGTATGAAGTCTCAAATGTCTGTCATTATTTTATGACTATCAATGATTTGCCAGAAAAAACAAAATTTTATGAGACACAGACCAAATATGTGAGGCAAACATCTGGACATTCTGCAAAACTTTATACAGTTGAGAGTTATGGCCTGAAGAGTGCCAAACTAAGGTGGATGTCAACAGGCACTGTAAAGTAATGCAATGGGGGGAGTCATCAGGGTGGAACAGACCTCAAAATGGTATAACAAACACGCGCGCACACAGGACAGCCACAGGGGATATACTACACACACAGACAGTTGGCAGTGTTGAGATTAGAACCCCTACCTATCTAGTTGTATGTACTAGAGTGCTACATACGTATCGAGTGTGCCATGGAGCTTATATGCCTGGAGAGTGTCCAACGGTGCATCTAAGGTGAATGACATCAACAGGCCTGTAATGCAATGGAGGAGTCAACAGGGTGGAGCATGCCTCAAATTGGTATAACATACACACAGGACAGCCACAGGGGATACGCTGCACACACACACACAGTTGGCAGTACTGAGATTAAAACTCCTACCTATCTAGTTGTAGGTATTAGAGTGTGATGTACTTATTGCATGCGTCACAGAGCTTATATGCCTGGAGTGTGTCCAACGGTTCATCTAAGGTGGATGACATCAACAGGCCCTGTAAAGTAATGCAATGGGGGGAGTCAACAGGGTGGAACACGCCTCAAAATGGTGTATAACCAACACAGACAGAGGACAGCCACAGGGGATATACTGCACGCACGCAAACAGTTGGCAGTATTGAGATTAGAACCCCTACCTATCTAGTTATATGTACTACAGTGCTACATACTTATTGTGTGCCACAGAGCTTATATGCCTTGAGTGTGTCCAATGGTGAATCTAAGATGGATGACATCAGCAGGCCCTGTAAAGTAATGCAATGGGTGGTTAACAGGGTGGAACAGGCCTCAAAATGTATTGGCATTGAACACACACAGGCAGGAAACACACACAGTCACAAGGGAATATACTTACACATGCACACACACTCACTGAGTTGCTGTTGTTGGGATTAGAACCACTACCTGTCTACACTACAATGCTACATATGCATCGTTTGTGCCACAGACTTATGTGGCTAGGGAGTGTGTAAATGTGCATATAAGGTAGATGACATCAGCAGGCCCTGTAAAGTAGGGCAATGGGAGGTTAACAGGTTGGAACAGGTGTCAAAATGTACTGGTATTGCACACACATAGGCAGGAAATAAACACAGCTACAAGGGAATATACTTACACACACACACACTCAGTTGCCATTGTTGGGAATAGAACCACTACCTGTCTTTATCACATGCACCATGGGACTCACACATGTAGAGAGCATTTGCCACTGCTGTTGGGGTGGATGACATTAATAGCTGTTGACAGGGAGAACACTGTTGTGGAGGACAGTAGTCACAGGGCCAAAATATGGGTGGCCATTACACAGACAAAGGCCTGTTGGGTGTGTGTATTCTGCTGTATGTGTAATACACAGAAACAGACAGCAAATAACATGAGTTTACAACCCCTACCTACCTACTATTACACAATGGGCCTCAGCATAGTATTTGCATGTGTCACTGGTTAAAATTGGTGAATGTGTGGCTGCGGCAGTACATCACTTTACACATTTTAGGGTCTCTTTCTCTCTCCCCCTGTCTCTGCCTCTCTATAAATGATATATTTGTATATGTTACCTATATATCTGTATGTATATCACATTCAACAGATCCAGATAAATCTTATATGTACCACATATAGATAGATGGGAGTAAACATGTCTGATGGGGGTGGGGATAGACAGTTAAGGTGTCATCTGTATGCACAAGAGATATATGTATATCACAGTTCTATAGTCAGATGTGGGTTCAGACATGGGCTGAAAATAGCCAAGTGTAGCAGCATGCCCGGTATGACCATCAATAGTAACAGTGGGACTCCAGGCCAGACCTACCTGTACTCCAGTCCAGGATTTTGTGTGCTATAGCCGATTGGCTGATGAAACTGTGTAAACGGTCCAGCACCTCAATGATGTACTGACTGCTGGATCTCTTGGCTGTGTGCTATCCTTATTAACTGAGTCATATCTAGGGTGGGTACAGAGTGTACTGGACTGAGCCAAGTTTTGCCTATGTGAGGTACATTTTGCACTGCCCTGTGATGTCCTGGTATGTCAATGGCAAATCAGTATACAAAACAATACTACTGTAATTTACAGACAGCAAACCAGAACAATCCTCAGAAATTTTGGGCAGGTCTGAATAATCTACTCCATCCTGAAAAAATTTCTACCCCTATCCCCATTGCTACCATTGATAAATCTCCTGAGGATGTCTCAAGGACAGTTTTAACCATTTCTTTACAGAGATAATTCAAGACCTAGCTAGCCAATTACCTCCCAGCTCCCCTGGCCCTGATAGTACCACCCCTATAAACCTACTCTCTTTCATCTTCCAACCAGTGTCCACATCACTTATCCATACCTTGCTCAAAAAATTAAAACCCACCACACTCTCAGCTGATCAACTCCCTGCTAAGTACCTTCAAAAATCAGCTGATGCCATAGCCTATACAGTAACTATACTAATTAACCACACCATAGCAGAGGCAAACATTCCCGCCATTTGGAAAACATCCTATGTTATCCCAGTACATAAAGAAGGTTCCTCCACTGAATTCTATAATTACAGACTGATAACTATACTTTCTCCACTAGCTAAGATTATGGAAAAATGTATACACAAACAAATCATGCAACACTTAATTCAAAATCACCTCATGGCCAATACCCAATATGGCTTCTGTCCACACCACAGCACAACCACAGCCCTACTAGCATTTACCAATATCATTAATAATTATTGTAACAATAATCAAATATCCTCAGCCCTCTTCTTGGATCTTTGAAAGGCATTTGATATGGTGGATCACTAACTTTTGATTCACACCCTGCAATCTGTCTAAATACCAGTGCCATTCAATGGTTTAAATCCTACCTCAGTTGGAGGCAGCAGGCTGTCCTCTGACAGAACAAGCTCTCCAACCTATTACCTAACACCCTTGGAGTGCCACAAGGCTCCATATTAGGATCCCTACTGTTTTCCATCTTTATAAACAACCTATATACAGTCATCCTGAATGTCAGCTGTATCCAGTACGCTGATGATTCCACCCTAATTTGCTCAGCCACATCACCCTCAGAATTAAGGTCCGTTACCCAGTCCACCTTTTATACTATAGAAACCTGGCTCTCCGAACGTCGTTTGTTGCTAAATCCCCAAAAAACTAAAATGCTATTATTCTCTAACACAAAGGTCCACACCATTTACCTTCACCATAAATGCAAAAGATGGCACAATAATCTCCCCAACTCCTCTACAAAACTGTTAGGAGTAATAATTGATAATAACCTAAAATTTGACCTTCATGTAAACCAAATGATCAAAACCATCAATAAAAAAACAAGGGTCACTGTATAGAATAAAAGCCTTCCTAACCCCTCTGGCTATGGTTGCCATAGCTCGCTCCCATCTGCTTTCAACACTTTTATATACACCCCCCCCTCTCTAATCTAAATAAAACTGTACTTAATAGACTCTCAATCTGTTACAACCACATTGCCAGGTTTGCCACTGGCCTACCTTTTTAGAGCACACCATTGCATCAACCTTAAACAGCTTGGGTGGCTAGAACTTCCCAGTCTAATCCAATATAACCTTTTGATTATGACTAATACAATCCTCTATTATCCAGATAACACACCAGCTTTTAAAATATGATCACCCCCACAACAATCCAAGACTGCTCTGATCCTCAAACAGACTACAAATTAAGGCAATTAAAATTAACAATGTAGCCGGTGACTCCCTCTTTGCAAACTTTGCAGGCAAAGCATGGAACCTCCTTCCAGCTAAAATCACTTTGCTATCCTCCCTATCCCAATTTAAAGCTAAACTCAAACAACATCTGGCACTAAACTAGCTTTGCCACTGTAACAAGCCTGGCTAAGTCTCACCATGAATGTATATAATCTATTAATCAAATGACTGTTATTTTTCCCCTGACTGTTATCAGGGGTACTTGTGATATTGTCTATTTCATGTCTGCTTGTGTCATTTATAAATATCTCATCTGTACTATGTCTTCTTTGTTATTACTTACCTGTCTACCTTGGTATTATGCCTTCTTTGTTATTACTTATCTGTCTACCTTGGAGCTTTTCTCCCCGGGCCTCTGCTGAAAATGGACATTAATCCAGTTGGACTATCCCTGTCAACAAATGTAAAATAAATAAATGTGAGGAACCACTGACAGGCATTTGTCTACTGACTCCATGCACTGCAGGGGACCCATGCTACTGCACAAAGTGTTCTAGCCTGCATATTCTATGTTTGTCTGGCCAGTGGTTCCTCCTTCCCCTTATATGTGGCCCTTTGTCCTGCTCTGTTCCAGTCTCAGGCATTGTCCACAGTTGTTGCTCTTATGTAGTTGTAGTTATGGTGTGACTGGGGTAGAAGTCATAACATCACACACAGGGTTATGGACTGCACACCTCTGACTGTATCTGTTTAGCAGGTTGGCTAGCATTGTGCCCCATACATCTGCTCTGGTCCTCAGTTTGTGTTGCACTGTTCTTATAAGGCTACATGTTGTCCCTACCTCTCAAACTCTTAAAGACAGACATCTGGACAGGGCCATATATAACAGTCAGACACAGGCCCACACATGGGGACAACATCTTAATATTACTCTTCCAAACGTAGACAGTTGGTAGAATGGTTTTGTATTAGCTTGCATTTTCTTATTGGTATGAATCTGCATCTCAATTGTCTGTCACTGATCTTTTCACATCAACCTTTATTGGTTTGCCATACAAATGCAATGTTATGACAAACAGAACAGATATATGAGGCATACATGTGGCCATTCTGAGAAACCCTGACATTCGTGGGGTATGGATGGTGCCCACTGACTTGGTGTTTGTACTGACACAGTTAAGTGGCAGCCTTTGTATCCTGGTGCTAGACTGACTTGTCACGACCTACTGTTCTACTAGGCACTGTCCAGGTTACTCAGAACTGTGTACTGTCCATATCTGTGGGCCCCCTGTCCCTCCATTGTCTAGCTTTCCTGCAGTAACAAATATTGACTTCTGGACAGCTTGTAGAACTTCTACTGTAGGTGTAGCTGATATGCAAAATAGTAGGCACAGCCAGTCTTGAACCATGGACTCTGTTACCCACAGTAATATACTTAGCCCAGTGAGCATCAAAAGCCACCAGTCAGTGCTGTCTACTCCGTGACACTATTAACCACACACATACATAGCACATTGACCCCTGCATACTGTAGAAATGAAACATGTTAGCAAGTTGATTGGAACAGCCCTGGGAATGTGTGGTCTGCTGCTATTACCTTACAAACATAACTGTTACTGCAGTTCTATGGGAACATGGGTGTGTCAGGGGTAGGAGATCACACTTCTCAACTATACAGATTTTCACAGAATATCCAGATGTTTACCTCACATTTTGGGTCCATTTTTCATAAAATTGTGGTTGTCTGAAAAAGTACTGGCAAATCATTAAAGACTGAAGTTAGAAACTAATGACAGACATTCGAGTTTCAGACTTATTACCCTTCAGAGAATTCATCCCACTGCAAAACTTGTTTTTCTATCAACTTTCTATGTTTGTAAGAGCAATATTTAACAATTGTCCCTGTTTTTGGGCCTTTGACTCACATTTATTTATGGCTTTGTACAGATTTTTTGCTCTAAGAGGTTGAGAGGTATGTATGGGACTCAACGTTGACATCCATGCATCTGTCCTATGATCCTGCTGTTTGTAAGTCTCTCACATAGTGCAGTGGGTTTTGCTGGCTTGGGGACCTACTGCATATTCTGGGGAAGCCAGTATTTGGCACAGAATTCCTGCTGTCTCACATAGCTGTCCATTGTCTGCTGCTATCCTGGTAGCCCACTCCATTCCCTTGCATACATGAAACACCATACATATGCTACCACAGTCTACTACCCTATTCATTTATTGTTAAGAGTGACTTACCTTGTGCCTGCAGTGGTTGAGAGGACAGTGCTTCAGGGCTGACTCTGTCTGATGCATGTAGTATGCAACCTATACATGGTAAGGTACAGGTAGTGTGATGTAGCTGGCATCCTTTTTACTGTATTTGTGAGTCAGAGTGAGGTGCCAGTCCCTAGGTTGTCAGTGTATGTGCTATGCATTGCCTCTTTGCCAAGGCCAGGGTGTACTGGGCATGCCTACTTCTACCTACAAGGACATGCTCAAGGGGTTCCTCCTCAGAGTCTCTCTGTGCCTGTGGGGACCCTGGCAATGGTGTCCCTTTCCCTCTGATGTTCCTGATGCAGCTGTTTCTGAAAAATCATACCGTGTAGCATGGCACATAGGTTCATAGGTTTATACTAGGCTATCTGCCCTAAGGCATTTATAAGCCTAGCCCAAATTTTTGTGGCTTACATGGAAAAATACTGTGCCCATTAGTTTGTTGTGCCTCTGTCCAGCAGTGACACAGAGATGATTCCCGGGATAAACCTATGATCTCCCATCCACAGGTCAAGATTTCTCTTGAACAGAGCCAGCGAGGTGCTCTGCCTCACATGGACCGGGATTTTATTCCACAGCATAGGGAGTCTCCGAGTGATAAATCTATCCCTCCAGCACGTCCTATTTATATCCGTGCTAAGGTTTAATTCACTTGCTCTAGTGGTTTTGGTGGATTTGGATTTTTTGAGGTGGAGCATGTCCATTAATTCCGGGTTGGACATGGCCTTGTATGTCAGGCACATGTCACCTCTGAGCAGACAGTATGCAACTGAATAGAGCTGGAGTTTCTTCAATCTGGCAGCATATGACAGATTTTGGAGTCCCTTTATCCTTTTGGTGATGAACTTTTGGGGTCTCTCCAATTGCTGCAGATGTCGGGTGAGATACATCCCGAATGGGGCATTGTACTCAATCATTGGTCTGATAAGTAAAGAGTACAGGGGAACAATGACCTCACTAGATCTGGATGTGAATCCCTTCATGATCAGGTGGGCAATGTAGAAGGTCTTTCTAACCACTTTAGCAATGTGAGTGTCAAAAGAAAGGCCACTGTCAACCTGGGTCCCCAGGTCCCTGATAACCTCTTCTGTGCTTAGTGGATTGCCACCTATATGGTAGCTTGGGGTTACCTTGTTTTTCGAAGGGTATGACTATACATTTTTGGCGTTTAACTTCAGGCCATGGCTCTGGCACCAGCTATCTGTTTCCGTGAGTCCCTTCTGAAGGATATCCGTGTCCGATGCACTTTCCACTATGGCGCCCAGTTTGCAGTCATCTGCAAACTTTGTCAGCCAAAGTCCTCCCATGTTGGCCTGTACTTCTGAGATGTAGATGCCGCACAATAGGGGCCAAGGACCGAGCCCTGTGGGACACCACTTGTGACTGGCTTGGAGTCTGACATAGCGCCAGCAACTCTAACCCTGTGGGTTCTGTCCTTAAGCCAGTTTGCAACACATCTTGTGACATATGGGTTTACATTTAAGCTGGTAAGTTTTTCTACAATACCCGAGTGGGGTATTGTGTGAAACCTTTGCAAGGTCAAGGTAGGCTGTATGGTCTGCCTTTCCCTCATCAATGGCCTTGGTGACTGTTTCAAAGAAGTCGACCAAGTTCAAAAGGCATGATCTGCCCTTGACGAAGCCAAACTGGGTCGGGTCCAATGTCTGCAAGTCCCTATATCTTTGTTTATGAGCTCCATTATGATCCTCTCCATAGCTTTGCAGACTAGACTTGTTAAGCTTATGGGGTGGTAATTACCAGGGTCCGTAGAGGCACTGCCTTTGTGGAGTGGGACCACAGTTGCCGTACGCCACTCCTTGGGCATGTATCCTGTGGTAAGGCTGAGATTAAACAGCTGCCTTATGTGCGGGTTTAATTCCTCATTTAGCTCATGTAGCACACAGCCAGGGACACCATCCGGTCCCATTGATGCTGTGTTTTTAGCTTTAGAGAGAGCAGCTTTCACCTGCGCATTTGAGATGTCTGGGAGGCTACACTCTGCTGGGATAGTTATCTCTCCTTTAGGGGTGGAGAGGGGGGTGAAGTTTGCACTGAACCTGTCTGCCAGTATGTTGGCAATGTCTGTGGGTTCAGTGATTTTTGTATCATTTTGGACTAATTCTGAGCATATCTGGGAGTTTTCACCCAGGTTCCTAACATAGCTGAAAAAGGCCTTATGATTGTTCTTTGAATTCATGGCAATTTTTCTCTCAAAATTGGCCTTAGTTGATTTTATGAGTGCTCGTATTTTTTTACTAATAATGATCGGGGTGACTTCCCTTTTATGGATTTTGTTCTATCATGTAATAGCTTTCTCCTCTTATTGTAAAGTTTGTTAATGGCTGGGGTCCACCAGACTGGACGTTTGCCCTTTGTGGAAAGAGTCTTGGTTTTATTTGGGATTGCCTGATCCATGCAGTCCTGGAGGTGTTCATAGAAGGCATTTGTAAGAGCTTCCGCAGCTTGGGTTGTGGTTTCCACTGGCTCAGGGGCCTTGAAGGATACCACACCAGTCTTGAGTAGTGTGAAGTTTGCTTTAGAGACGTTCTTCACTGTGGTCTTTTTTGTTTGGGGTGGGGGCGGGATGTGGATTTCCAGTGAGATTAGTTTATGATCAGATCTCACCAATGAGGGATATACTTCCGGTGTGGAGCATTTTGTCCCCATGTTTGTGATAATGAGATCTAGTATATTTTCTCCTCTCGTGGGAACAGTGACTAGCTGTTCCATGGCATTTGAATTTATGAACTCCAGGAACCATTGGGCTAGAAAGTTAGGGCTTGAGTAATGTTCCCAGTCTATATTCGGGTAGTTGAAGTCACCCAATATGATGGTTTACTATGCATATGTGTGCACATGTGGCTGGAGAGTACTGCAGGGCTCCACTAGATATGCCAAGGCAGGGGAATCGTGACTTGAGCAGCCCAAACATATGCTCTATGATGTTCCTAGTTTGTGCATGTGCCTCACTATGGCATTCTTCAGTTGGTGTCTGCATTTCTGAAGGGCGCCATCCTCCACGGTTCCAGTGTGTAGCCAGCATTCTCCACTAGATGGCTGTGCAGGATGTCCCCCCCCTGGCATATGCCCGGTACAGCTGTGATACGTGTCAGATGTGGGAGTCATGATAACTACCAGAGCTGCCAGCACACACACTGATAATGCCCTGGGCATTACACATGACCTGGCAGTTGGGAGTGATACCCCTTGTGGTTGATGTAGACTCTACTCTCCTCACCGGGTGGTGGTGCTTTGATGTGCACAAGTGCAGTCTATGGGACCCAGTATCTCTGGGTAGTGTGCTACATGGTGGAAGAGACGCATATTGCTGGTCCTCTCCTCAGGGGTGCTGGGGAAATGTGCTCAACTGGCATGTGTTAGCATGACATCCAGAAAATGGAGTACCCTGGATGCAGACGCCTGTAAGACCCTCATGATGTCCCCAGTAGGTCTTTGGAAAGTACCTGTAGCTAGTATTCTTAAGTCTACACATACCTTTGTTTCCACTGGGATGGGTTCCCCTCTGTTGGCTATTGGTCTGAGATGAGGGTGGCAGAGCTCTGTGAGTTCCTGTAGTATGTCCCTGTCCACCCTGTAGCGCTTTACAATCTTCAGCTCATGGGACCCCTGAAAAGTTACCCTGGGCCTGGGCACTCTTCTCCTCCTCACTTTCGGCTTATTGTCATCATCATCACTGACCTCAGCCTGTAGTGCATACAGATGTAGCAGAGCAGCAGCAGCCCCTAGTTAAAATGCCCAAGTCTGTACTCCAATGGTGCAGAGTATGTGGGAAAAATCTGACTGAAGTGTGTATGCATACTTTATGCTGGTGTGCTGCAGATGCAGCCTGTGTGATTAACTGATTATGATACATTCCATCTGCTAGGTATATCATTGAGGGGTTTGAATGGGCCAGTGTTAGTGGGATTTTTTTTTTTATTTTGCAAAATAGCATGTTTGTGTTTCACTGCTCGCCGCATAAATATGGCATATGTACTTTAAAAAGGTTTAATTTTTCATATATTGCATTACTTTTTCAACTCAATGGCCACAGTTTTGGCCATTTGCATGGCTATTGTGACATATACAACCTTTTATTTGGGCTGTTATATCCTGGTACATGGTTTGTAACATTTTTCCTGCTGACACGGCACCTACACGGATGCCTTTCTGCTTGCAAAGGAGACTATATTTCCTGAACCATTGGCTCTTGCAACCCCACAAGCATTCAGCCCATGGAAGGAGTTGGACTCGAGGTGTTCAGCACCAAAACCCCAAGGGGTAGGGATAGCTCTGACAGCTTCTGAGTTGACTCTAGTTCCCCAGTTCTGGTGCAGACACTTCGGCTCCAAAAGGCTCAGAGCCAGATGACTCACAGAAGTAATTAGAGTTGAAGAACAGACTGTTTGTATCCGATGAGATCACCCTCGGGGGGGGGGTTGGTTTCAAAGGCTCCAAAACAGGTTAGATCAGAGAAGGAGAACCAAAAGGGAAGTAGTCATTGGCCATAACAGAGGTCTGAGGGGAGATGCAGATTGGATTACTCCCATCAGGATCTGAGCTCTGAGGAATTTTCTCATCATCCTATCCACATCAGCATCAGACAAACTCCTGGAACACCTGAGAGAAGAGGTGGAGGATGGAGGTCTTAAGTGTCTATGGTGTGGATAGTTCCAAGATGGGTGAAGGGAGCTTAGATAATACTGGATCCTGCAGGGGAAGCAGTGATCAGATCCACAGTAATTTTAATTTTGAAGTAGATGGAGCAAAGTGGTCAGATCCAATTTTCCTGGTATTTTAGCAGGATGCTCTGATGAAGTAAAAGAAGATGTGGGATCTGGTGACCTCTTATGAGATTCCTTATCTTTGGGAGCCAAGTTGGGCTTTCCCTTATTAGTTTTCTTTGATGGGATTTGAGCCCCAACTGAAGCAGAAGGAGTGGAAGATAGAAGGCCCTTCAAGAATAGCTTGCTCCTCTTGTTTGTGAGAACCCTCGAGTTGAACCCAGAGCAAATGGAGTAGTCTGCATCTAACTGTGCAGCTCATAAACTATATATGCATTCCCTGTGGGCATCCAAGTTTGGTATTTTATGCCTACAGGTGATGCATTTTTTAAAGCTGGTAGGTTTGTCTGTCATACTGGGCTAACTAAGCTATGGAAAGAAATACAAAAAATAAGGTAGTTTTTGTAGTTTTAATACTATAAGGGATAGAAAAAGATATATATACCAACAAAGGTAGACAAAAAACACTCTAAACAGCAGAGTAGGAGAAAAAAGGATTCTAGATAGCAAGGTACCAGCAATGGTAATAAAAATTAACAAACATTCAGAAAAACTCATAGTACAACAAAAGGGTAATCAAGGGAGGTAGGTAAGAAAAAGGAATCAATGAAATATTGGGAACTTTAGTGAAACTCACTATTTCCCTTGGAAAACACCTAAAAACTCTAGCACATCTGTTGCTAAATGGCAGCAAACAAGATCTTGGGTATGTTAGGTTGGCAGGGCAATATGGATAAAGGGAGAAGCTTGAGAGTTTGGATCTGAAGATCTGGTAGAAGTATTTGAGTTATATCAGAGACCCATCAGCTGATGAATGAATGAAAATGGTATCGGATTAAAAATTACTGTAATCTCCAGATTTACAGACAGCTTAGAAATCAGGCCAAAGTAAGGTCAAATCAAATAAAAGATCTTCAGAAAAAAATGTTTGAAGGACATCAAATGTAATACCCACGAAACAGTTCAATGTCCAATTGAGTGGAAACAACACACCATAAGCTCAAATAAAAATGGCAATACCAAAGCAGAGCAGAAAATTCTTCCAACAGTTTATTTGTTAAGCGCTTTCTTCCCTATCAAACGGGAACTTCATCAGAACAAAACTTCCTCCCCAAATCAACCATTAAAATACACATCATTTAATTACATACAATGAGATGCCAATTAAACAATTAACCTCTTAAAAAACACTATATTTGAATATGGTTTAAAATTTTAGTGCCCTTTTCTTTAGCACAGGCAACAAAGATAAAAAGTCATTGAGTCCTGGTTTTGTCAAGGCATTTAACTTAATAATCCAATAAAATTCCCTCAAATCAACATTTAATTCCCACCAACCACCCTTAGAATTTTGTCTAATAACTTCTAAAATTCCAAACATAAATTTTGAAAAGCCCTGACATGTTATTGAATGTTTAAACAATGCATTAGTCACATTTCCCTTGGATATAGCATAAATGTGTTTATATATTCTATGCATAAATCTCCTCTCTGTTTTGCACACATAATAAAAGGAACAAGTTTGGCAAACAGCAATGTAAACAATGCCTTTGGTGTCACAATTACCCTTCTGCAGAAAAATATCCTTTACATTATCTATGTGTAACACATCTTGATTCAACACAAACTGGCATTGCTTGCAATGACCACATCTCGCCATCCCTTTCAATGACATTCTCTTGGGTGCAATGTAATGCTCCATTAAATATTTTAAATTTTTTCCAACTTTATAAATAAAATTTGGGGCATTTCCTAAACTATTAAAAATTTCAATATTTCCTTTAAAAATAATCCAATTTCTTTAAGCTGTTTTTCTCCATTGCCATAGGTAATAATCATACCAGTTTTAAAATCTTTCTGGGTAGAATATTGAGTATTGTGCTGGTGAATATTTTCACCGCTAGCCAGCAGGGGTTTATACCTTACCCCCCCATCCTCCAATAACTTGTTCAGCGGTGTTCTGCAGTAAGTGATTTGGGTAACCTCTCGCTCTAAACATTTCAGAAATAATGGAAACTTCATATAAGAATGTTTCCTTCTTTGAACACATTCTACTCGCCCTAACCAGCTGTCCCTTAATTCTTTTTTGTATAAAAAGGATGACAACTTTGAAAATCCAAATAACTATTTGAGAAAGTGTCTTTCCTATATAGTCTAGATTCAAATTTGTTACTTCTTTTATCTTTAATAATCGAAACATCTAAGTAACTCATCTCCTCTTCAGAGCAATTGGCGGTAAACCTAAAAAATGTACAAACTTGATCAATATATTGAAGAAAGTCATTAAATTCTTTGTTTTGAATCATTCCACAGGATAAAAATATCATCCAGGAAATGATAATAAGTTAGCCATTTCTGTGAATACAGACTTGAAAAAATATGTTTTTTCTCCCATGCATAAAGAACAAGGTTAGCGTAAATAGGGGCACAAGCGGCCCCCATTGCCACTCCCTGTATTTGCTTGAATAATTCTCCTTGAAAAATAAAATAATTATTAAATAGAATATATTCCATTGAGGCCATAATGAAATTAATCATAGTATCTGAAAGTGTTGCAAGTTCCCTTATGGCTTCATAAAATAATTCCAAACCCCCTTTATGTGGGATTGAAGTAAATAAATCTACTACATCTATTGTAGAAAAAATAACTTCAGCTTTATACCATCTTTCATTAAACTTCGACAAAAAATCCCATGAATCCTTCAATACATAATCAACATTTTTTATAGAATCTTTCAATATTCTATCCACAAAGAGGCTGGTAATCTTTTTTATCTTTGTCACACTTGAAAAAGCCTGGTAAGACCAGGCGAAAGCGCTCGTGTTTATCCTTGTTTCTGTTCGTTCATTAAAGCTTTTGCTGCATTGGTTTCGTTTGACTGGACTTTTATTTGCTGCATTATCGAAGTTGGATTATATTCACATTACTTTTGGCTTGAATAATCCATTGACACACTTTTTGGTTTCCTGTCCTTGTGGTCTGGATCAGTAAGGTCTCTCGCTGATTTTTTCCTGGTTTGCTGTTTTTAATCATTGACTATCCACAAAGGTACTGAGGGTATATGTAGAACTATTATGTGCTGATATAATTACCCTAAAAGGTGTTTTTTTTGGATACTTTTGTGGATTTTGGGAATGCCGAAGGCTGTTGGTATGAAAGGATGTTCTGTTTTTAAAAAATTATAAAGCTCCTCTGAAATTACTTTTTGAAGTAAGGAATCTTCCAAAAAATAGGAAATTTTCCTATGTGGTAAATTAATTTCATTCCTAGATGATATTTGATATTTCTCTGTATCTGAATAAATAAGCGTAAGTTCATTTACATAGTCTAATGAATTAAACAATATACCCCCCTTATCTGGCTTCATAACTGTGTGTGACTTACTTGTTCTTAAATTGTTTAATAAAGTGAACTCTTCTCTGCTCAAGTTAAATCTTTTAATAGAATTATGTTTAATCAATTCATTTTGAATATCCACCTCACACACTTTTTCAAATGCCACAATTAAGGGGTGTAGTGGGGGGGGGTTGAAACTACTTTTCCTTTTAAACATTTGTTTGCCGGCTTGTTGGTTTATATAATTTTTAGTTAAAGCTCCTTCAAACATGATCTTAAAGTTTAATTTTCTAGTGTAAAGCTTTAACTCTGTAATTGCATCCACTTTTTCCGTTCTGCAAGTTGGAATATATTTAAATCCTTTCTTAAACAGTATAAAATATGTGTGGTCAACACTTAAATCTGTATAATTATAAATATTAAAGCCATCCTTTGAAAACATTATACCATTGTGAGTCACCTGAATATTATTTTCATTAAATAACTCTGTTACTAATAGTTGTTTCTGTGCCCGCCCCTTTTGTACCCCCTGTTGTTGGGTCTGGGCTGGTGTACACCCCCTAAAAAACTTTTGTTGTTGTTTATTCCTATTCCCGAGCCGTTCAGACCTTCTAATAGGGGGAAATTCCATATTATAATCATCCACTATAGGGTTTTGTTCTCTACCTTCTTGTTCTACCTCATTATAAATAGGTGGTGTGTGTAGCCTCGAATCAAAAACAGAGTTTGTGTAAATACCCCTGTTAGATTTATTGGAAAACCAAAAAGGAAAAGGATAGATGTTTTTCTTAACATATTCGTTGTCATCTCTTAAAAGTTTTTTCTTTTTACATTCCAAATTGGTTTTGACACTGTAATCTACCTTTTCAAAATTTTTTTCATACTGAACCATATTAAATTCAAACAATAAATCATTCTCAAGCTTCCTATTCATTTTATCTAAATCTTCCAACATACCTTCAATACGTTTAAAAAGCTATACATAATAAAAAAATAAAAATAAAAAAAAAAAAAAAACAAGAGGCATTAGGAACATTAGGAAGGAATTAATAAACACTTGTAGTAACAATCATCAAACCAAAAAGATGGAAGATAGCATATTTGTTGCATTTGTTGTAGTAGTGTAAAGGAAAGAGAAGAGAGAGAAAGTAGTTATATAGTAATATTAGAATCAGTTAGTTAGGGTTACAGCATACCATTGAAGTTTGATTTTTTTTTTAATGATTTTTGAAGAGGGGAAGAGGGAAAAGAGTTAATAGAGGTTGGGTTGGGTTCATTTCTTTCCATGTGTGGTGTGGAGTGTGGAGAACAGGAGCAGCTAAGTTGTTAGATTGGGTATATAAACTAGAGTTTATTTAGAGAGGAGTAGGGAATGAAGATTATTATAGGGTGTTATAAGATTAGATTTTGCAGAACAGATGATAGTAGAATCATCAGCATACTGTATGCAGGTGGACTGAGAGATTTTCCAAAGATTGTGGATAGTGCTTTCAGAAATCAGTACGGGTAATGAGAATAAATAGATGATGAGCAGCAATTGCTCTGCAAGAAGTTGAAGGTATTCAGAAGGATGTCATCAGAGGGGTGTACAGGGTTTTAGGCTTGTGAATTAGTTTCTGATAAGGAGATTGAGATGGGTTTTATCTTGAAAATAGGAAGATTGTCATGTTGGGAATTGAACCTGATAGATCTTTTTCTTTTAGGGTATCTAGTATTGTTAAGAAGAATTTGTGGTTAAAGTAGCTGACAGCTTCTGCCCTAGTGGGAGGATTTTAGGGGATGGTCTTTTTTGTTGTTAGGTTTGTTGATAGTAGTAGTAGTAATAGTTTATTTAAAGTTATGTAGGTTGATATAAGAAGTCTCCAGAATAATAGTTTCTTGTGGGTAGGTTTAGGTAGATGCAGAATATATATATAGCTTTGTTGAGTTTGATTTGAAATTTAGAGATCAAGATTTCAGCTGAGTTATCTTCACGCAAAGCCAGCGCAGCTCAGTCAGCAGAAGATGTGCGCTGGGGAAGGTGAATTTGAATACAATTAGTTTTGATAGTAAATTCCATTAAATCAAAACCAAAACAGTCAAAAAGCTGTAAAAGTTCATTGGTGTCACAATTACTAGTGTTCAAACCGTTGGGAAATTTAAACAGTCTAAGCCCCTTAGGAACATGTTGTTTCTTTAAACTCTCCTGAAGATACAGATTGCCACATTGGAGAGCACGTACCTTAAACAACAAAAGTTCAAAGTCTTTCATTTTAGTGTTGAATGTTTGATGCTCGTGTCTACTGTCTTCAAGTAAATTGTCCCCTGGGAACACCACTTCTTTCATGATCTGTTCCCTAAAACTGGGTAGTAGCGGTTGTTTAGCTGAGCAGTTAACCATCAATTCTTCTTTATTTGATCGTTTGCTGCCCTCTAGTGGTTTGGTTGAGAAATCACCTTGATTTAAAGATCTTAAATGAAATGTACTAAAAATTTTCCTCCGAACGTCTGACTGAGACGTTCCACTTTGGGTAGTCTGAAGAGAATCCATTCTTTTATTCAGTTCTGTAACTTGCGGAGTCAATGCCGAAATAAGAATAGTCAAGTCGATATTCTGAGGTAATGGGTTGACTGGAGAGTGATTGGAATCATCGCCAATTAAATCCTGCATGGTCCCGGTGGTCAATAATAAGATCTTCCACAATATTTTTAAGGGACAGCTGGTTAGGGCAGGTAGAATGTGTTCAAAGAAGGAAACATTCTTATATGAAGTTTCCATTATTTCTGAAATGTTTAGAGCGAGAGGTTACCCAAATCACTTACTGCAGAACACCGCTGAACAAGTTATTGGAGGATGGGGAGTAAGGTATAAACCCCTGCTGGCTAGCGGTGAAAATATTCACCAGCACAATACTCAATATTCTACCCAGAAAGATTTTAAAACTAGTATGATTATTACCTATGGCAATGGAGAAAAACAGCTTAAAGAAATTATTAAAAGAAATTGGATTATTTTTAAAGGAAATATTGAAATTTTTAATAGTTTAGGAAATGCCCCAAATTTTATTTATAAAGTTGGAAAAAATTTAAAATATTTAACGGAGCATTACATTGCACCCAAGAGTATGTCATTGAAAGGGACAATGAGATGTGGTCATTGCAATCAATGCCAGTTTGTGTTGAATCAAGATGTGTTGCACATAGCAGATAATGTAAAGGATATTTTTCTGCAGAAGGGTAATTGTGACACCAAAGGCATTGTTTACATTGCTATTTGCCAAACGTTCCTTTTATTATGTGGACAAAACAGAGAAGAAATTTAGGCATAGAATATGTGAACACATTTACGCTATATTCAAGGGAAATGTGAATAATGCATTGTTTAAACATTCAATAACATGTCAGGGCTTTTCAAAATTTATGTTTGGCATTTTAGAGGTTATTAGACAAAATCCTACGGGTGGTTGGTGGGAATTAAATGTTGATTTGAGTGAATTTTATTGGATTATTAAGTTAAATGCCTTGACAAAATCAGTACTCAATGACTTTTTATCTTTGTTGCCTGTGCTAAAGAAAAGGGCACTAAAATTTTAAACCATATTCAAATACAGTGTTTTTTTAATAGGTTAATTGTTTAATTGGCATCTCATTGTATGTAATTGGAGGGTGGCCTAATGGTTAAGGTGTTTGTTTTAAACACAAACAACAGGGTTTTTTGAATCTCACAGGGGATAATTGGCTAGGCTTAAAATGGCTTGCAAGGGCAGTTAGCCTAGTACTAATCTATCTATCTATAAATGATGTGTATTTTAATGGTTGATTTTGGGAGGAAGTTTTGTTCTGATGAAGTTCCCGTTTGATTGGGAAGAAAGCGCTTAACAAATTGTTGGAAGAATTTTCTGCTCTGCTTTGGTATTGCCATTTTTATTTGAGCTTATGGTGTGTTGTTTCCACTCAATTGGACATTGAACTGTTTCGTGGGTATTGCATTTGATGTCCTTCAAACGTTTTTTTCTGAAGTTGGTTACTGTGTTTTCGTTTGACCAAGTGGTACCACACGGCTTTAACTACTTGGGAAGTGAAATAGGTGTTTTGTTAGCCTTTTACATCCCGAGGTTTATTTGGCAATACCTTAAACTACAGAATTATGGAAGATCTTATTATTGACCACCGGGAGAGAAATCCCGGTATACAGGATTTAATTGCCGATGATTCCAATCACTCTCCGGTCAACCCATCACCTCAGACTATTGACTTGACTATTCTTATTTCAGCATTGACTCAGCAAGTTACAGATTTGAATAAAAGAATGGATTCTCTTCAGGCTACCCAAAATGGAACGTCTCAGTCGGATGTTCGGAGAAAAGATTTTAGTACATTTCATTTAAGATCTTTAAATCAAGGTGATTTCTCAACCAAACCACTAGAGGGGAGCAAACGGTCAAAGAAGAATTGATGGTTAACTGCTCAGCTAAACAACCGCCACTGGCCAGTTTTAGGGAATGGATCATGAAAGAAGTGACGTTCCCAGGGGACAATTTACCTGAAGACAGTAGACATGAGCATCAAACATTCAACACTACAATGAAAGACTTTGAACTTTTGTTGTTTAAGGTACGTGCTCTCCAATGTGACAATCTGTATCTTCAGGAGAGTTTAAAGAAACAACATGTTCCTAAGGGGCTTAGACTGTTTAAATTTCCCAACGGTTTGAACACTAGTAATTGTGACACCAATGAACTTTTACAGCTTTTTGACCATTTTGGTTTTGATTTAATGGAATTTATTATCAAAACTAATTGGAAATGTATTGAAGGTATGTTGGAAGATTTAGATAAAATGAATAGGAAGCTTGAGAATGATTTATTGTTTGAATTTAATATGGTTCAGTACGAAAAATTTTTTGAAAAGGTAGATTACAGTGTCAAAAACAATTTGGAACGTAAAAAGAAAAAAACATTTTAAGAGATGACAACGAATATGTTAAGAAAAACGAGAAAACCATCTATCCTTTTCCTTTTCAGTTTTCCAACGAATCTAACAGGGGCATTTACACAAACTCCGTTTTTCATTTGATGCAACACACACCACCTATTTATAATGAGGTAGAACAAGAAGGTAAAGAACAAGACCCTATAGTGGATGATTATAATATGGAATTTCCCCCTATTAGAAGGTCTGAACAGCTCGAGAATAGGAATAAACAACAACAAAACAGTTTTTTGGGGGGTGTACGCCAGCCCAGACCCAACAACAGGGTGTACAAAAGGGGCAGGCACAGAAACAACTATTAGTAACAGAGTTATTTAATGAAAATAATATTCAGGTGACTCACAATGGTATAATGTTTTCAAAGAATGGCTTTAATATTTATAATTATACAGATTTAAGTGCTGACAACACATATTTTACACTGTTTAAGAAAGGATTTAAATATATTCCGACTTGCAGAACGGAAAAAGTGGATGCAATTACAGAGTTAAAGCTTTACACTAGAAAATTAAACTTTAAGATCATGTTTGAAGGAACTTTAACTAAAAATTATATAAACCAATAAGGCGGCAAACAAATGTTTAAAAGGAAAAGTAGTTTCAACCCCTCCACTACACCCCTTAATTGCGGCGTTTGAAAAAGCGTGTGAGGTGGATATTCAAAATTAATTGATTAAACATAATTTATTAAAAGATTTAACTTGAGTAGAGAAGAATTCACTTTATTAAACAATTTAAGAACAAGTAAGTCACACAGAATTATGAAGCCAGATAAGGGGGGGGGGTGGTAGTATTGTTTAATTTCATTAGACTATGTAAATGAACTTTTTTCAGATACAGAGAAATATCAAATATCATCTAGGAATGAAATTAATTTACCACAAAGGAAAATTTCCTATTTTTTGGAAGATTCCTTACTTCAAAAAGTAACTTCAGAGGAGCTTTATAATTTTTTAAAAACAGAACATCCTTTCATACCAACCGCCTTCGGCATTTCCAAAATCCACAAAAGTATCCAAAAAACACCTTTTAGGGTAATTATATCAGCACGTAATAGTTCTACATATACCCTCAGTACCTTTGTGGATAGAGTATTGAAAGATTCTATAAAAAATGTTGATTATTTATTGAAGGATTCATGGGATTTTTTGTCAAAGTTTAATGAAAGATGGTATAAAGCTGAAGTTATTTTTTCTACAATAGATGTAGTAGATTTATTTACTTCAATCCCACATAAAGAGGGTTTGGAATTATTTTATGAAGCCATAAGGGAACTTACAACACTTTCAGATATTATGATTAATTTCATTATGGCCTCAATGGAATATATTCTATTTAAAAATTATTTTATTTTTGAAGGAGAATTTTTCAAGCAAATACAGGGAGTGGCAATGGGGGCCGCTTGTGCCTCTATTTACGCTAACCTTGTTCTTTATGCATGGGAGAAAAACATTTTTCAAGTCTGTATTCATGGAAATGGTTAACTTATTATTGTTTCCTGGATGATATTTTTATCCTGTGGAATGATTCAAAAAGTACAGTTGTGTACCTACCATAAATGTAGATGTTCGAGTGTATTCACTGTTGCAGTCATTACACTTGGGTTATCCGCCGGCAGGCTACCCGCAGTCGGCCCGAGTTCCAAAGTCTTGGTCCGGTGTCAGTTGCTGTCTCCTCTTCCCTGACTTCAGTGCGCCACGGGTATAAAAGTTGCAACCGACACCATTTTCTTCAGTTTTTCTTGCCCTAGATGTCAGGTGCCCCCAGATAGGAAGGCTGGAAAAATAAAATTATGCAAAAGGCATGCATGTACTAATATAAACATTTCCTTCATCTACAAGCAAATACACCACATAGGTTGTATAGAGTTGAGAAGTACAGAGAAGTCCCAGCAATGAAAAGGGGGAAGGTGGGTGGGAAACCTGGACTGCAACAGTGAATACACTCGAACATCTACATTTATGGTAGGTAAACAACTGTAATATGTTCATCGTGTTTCACTATTGCAGTCATTACACTTGGGTTGAATCCCAAAGCTGAGGTTGGGCAGCTGGGTCTAGATTGGATTTGGAGAGGCTATCAGGCCCTGCAGGACTGCAGTGGCAAAGCCTGCTCTGGATTTAGAGCAGAGAGGCAAGTGGTAGTGCTTGGTGAAAGTGTGCACTGAGTTCCAGGTTGCAGCTTCTAAAATGTCTTTGGTTGGCACTCCTCTGAGAAAGGCTGCTGCTCTGGTAGAATGTGGCCTAATAACCTTAGGCACTGATTTGCCATGTTGTGCATAACAGAAGCTGATGCAGTGTCCTATCCATTTTGAAATTGTCTGCTTTGTGATAGGTTTTCCTTGTGATCCTGCAGCATAGGCTACCAACATTTGCTCAGTTTTTATGAAAGCTTTTGTTTTGTCCAAGTAGAATCTTAGCTGTCTGTGTATATCCAAAGCATGCAGAAGTCTCTCCCCTTTTTCTGGGGATTTGGGTAGAAAGTTGGTAAATGAATGGTTTGATTCAGGGCCACATTGGAAACTACTTTTGGCATGAATGTTGGGTTTGTCCTGAGAGAACCCCTGTCCTGGTGAAAAATGCTGAAAGGTTCCACAGCCATTAATGCCTGTAACTCTGATACTCTTCTTGCTGAAGTTATTGCTAGGAGCAGAGCAGTTTTCCATGATAAGAATTTTATATCAGCTGTGTTGGCTGGTTCAAAAGGAGGCAGTGTGAGTTTTTCTAAAACAAAATTGAGATCCCAAGTTGGTACTGGTGCTCTCCTTGGGGGACTTATGTCTTTTTGCCCCTCTGAGGAACTGTCTTTGTAGAGGATGTGAAAAAATAGGAGGTTCCATATTATAATGAGCTGAAATGGCAGAGGCATGGATTTTAATTGATGAGAAAGATAGGCCTTTGTCCAGCATCTCAGTTAGTTATTGTAAAATCTGAGGTATATTTGGAACAAGTGGGTCGAGCCCTTGTGCCTGGTTCCAAGCACAGAATGTCTTCCATTTTCTGCAGAAGATTTCCTAGAGCTAGGCCTCCTGGCTTCTAAAATGACATTCATAACAGCTTTAGAGGGTGGTGCAGTCTGAGTGGCTACATTATCTGCCATGCTGCCAGAGTTAAGGTTCTGAGTTGACTGTGCAGAATCTGATTGTTTTGTTGAGTCAGTAGATAAGGAATTTGAGGTAAAGGCCAAGCTGGGCCCTGAGACAAGCTCTTTAGGATTGGGTACCAGTGTTGGCGTGGCCAGTCTGGGGCAATCAGGATCATTTTTGGCCTTTCTTGTCTGACTTTTAGGAGCACCTTCGCAAGAAGAGGCATTGGAGGGAAGGCATAAACTGTCAGAGCTTTCCAGCTGAATGACAGAGCATCCACTTTCCATGCTTGAGAGTGATAAGTTCTTGTGCAGAATTTCTGTAGTTGGCAATTGTGAGGGGAGGCAAAAAGATCTATGTCTGGGCGTCCCCATTTAATTGTTATCATGCTGAACACCTGTGGATTTAGTTTCCATTCATGAGGGTCCATGAGATTTCTGCTTAGTTCATCTGCCAGTGTATTTTTCATTCCTGGCAGGAATTGTGCCTGCAGATGTACCTGATAGGTTAGTGCTGTGTTCCACAAGGTCATGGCTTGCCTGCATAGGGAGTAGGAATGTGTGCCCCCTTGCTTGTTTATGTACCACATAACTGTGGTATTGTCAGTCTTTATTAGTAGTTGTCCTGGATGCAGTAGGTCCTTGAAAGCTGTCAGGGCATTCTGTACAGCTAGCATCTCTTTCTGATTGATGTGAAGATGCATTTATTCCTTGGGCCATGTGCCCTGAATACATTCTCCTGCCATATGTGCCCCCAGGCATAATCCGATGCATCCATTCTTATTGTCTGCCTGGCTGCGGGAAAGGTGAAAGGCTGTCCCTTGTTAAGGTGACAGGCCTAGGACCACCATCGAAACTCCTGTTGTAGGCAGGGAATCAAAGTTATGATTGTCTCCAGACTGTGACAATGTTGAGTCCAAACACTTTTTAGATACCTTTGTAGTTTCCTCATATGCAGTCTTGCATATGGAATTAGTAGAATGCAGGAAGCCATGAAGCCCAGGGAATGCATAATTTTTCTTGCAGGGAGCTGGGTCTTTGTTGCCATCAGTTGAAAGTATTGAGTCAGATGACTTTGTCTGGCGTGAGATAAGCCATCTGGCCAGTTGTATTTAAGCTTGCACCCAGGAATATTATCTCTTGAGAGGGCACTAGTTTTGATTTATTTTCATTTACTGTGTACCCTAGGCAAATTAGTAATCTTTTTACAAATGCCAGATGCTTTAGTAGAATGTCCTTGCTCTCTGCTTGAATAAGGCAGTCGTCCAAGTAGGGATATATTTAAATCCTTTTTGTCTGCAAAATGCAATTACTGGTGCCAGGCATTTTGTGAAGACCCTGGGCGCAGTAGATAAGCCAAAGGGCAGTGCAGAGAATTGGTAATGCAATGATCCTGCTATGAATCTGAGGTATCTTCTGCAAGTTTGTCTGATTAGGACATGCAGGTATGCCTCCTTGAGGTCCAAAGTAACTAGCCAAGCCTTCTTACCCAGCATGGGTAGAAGCTGCTGTAGTGTTAACATTTTGAATTTTGGAACATCCAGGAAAGTATTTAGGATTGACAGGTCCAGTATTGGTCTCCAGGCTTTGTCCTTTCTGGGTACTAAGAAAAGTCGAGTAAAATCCTTGCCCCTGTTCTTGCTGTGGTACTCTTTGAATAGCTCCCATGTCCATTGTTTTTGCGCCTCTGCCCATTGGTTTTGTGGCAGGTCAGGCATACCTCTTGATTTTGGAAGCGTGTGAAAGTGGAACCTGTAACCCTGAGAAACAATATTCAGTACCCATTTGTCCTGGGTGATTATGTGCCAATTTTTTGAGAAAAGTGCTAGCTTTCCCCCTAGGGGTGCTGCCAAACGGTAAGTGCTTGGCATCTGTAGAGGAAAGTCATTGGGACTGTTTCCTGTAAGGTTGTGATTTGTCTTCCCCTCCTTTGGGGGCTGAAGCACCCCATTGTTTAGGTCTGTAGGAGCCTTGGGGCTGAGATCTGCCTCTTGGGTGTCTGTATCTGCCTCTTTGTGGCCTGTCTGACAGCAGCAAGGACCAATTTTTTGAAGGCCAGTTTCTGCTAAACCTAGGTGGTTGAACCTGTAAGAAATCCTTTACTGTCTGGATTGATTTTGCTTTATCCTCCATTTTCTTTAACACCTCTTCTGCCTTAACACCAAACAAAGTATCATGCTGTAGTGGAGCATCCAATAATTTTACTTTAACATGGTCAGGTAAACTTTGTTCTTTCAACCAAGCATGCCTTCGAATAACAGAGCCTGTAACTGTGGCTCTACAAGAAGTCTCTAATGAATCAAAACCACATTGTAAAGTATGCTTTCCCACTTGTTCAGCTGCATGCAATAAATCCTGCATTTCCTTACTGTCAGGACTTTGAGAATGAAACCATTTTCTGCTTTAACAATGACATGAGATACTGTTGATACTTAAGCATGTGAAAGTGGCAATTTAAAGCCCTTACAGCTAAAATAGCAAAAGTGTAAACGTTTTCCCCCATCTGTCCAGAGCTCTGGAATCCCTATCCGAGGGGACAGGATTTTTAGCAATGGAAGCCTTAACCCCTTTAGGACCCTGAGAAATTGTTTCTGGATCTGCAGCAGGGATTTTGTAAAAAAATTTATGAGAGTCAGGGACCCTGTAGTACTTGTCTGGCTTGACTGGTGCATGGGGTAAAGAATTAGGAGTCCGACTGGATTCAGAAAAAACATCATCAACAATATCAAGCACAGGGTGAATAGCCAGGGTTCTGTGCTGGGGCAATAAAAGAAAGTCTCTGAGCCTTTTCTTGGATTCTGAATAATCCTGGCTTTCCCAATGGAAATGCTCCCTCATGGTGTACATGGTCTCCCCAAAAGAATAATCCTCAGGCGGAGAGGCTGAAGGTATAGACTCTTCTGCATCAAAATCCTCATAGGGAGGGAGAGAGTATCCCTGATCAGAAGAGGAATCAGAGGGAATCGAAACGTGGTCAGAGGAATAGTAATCAGTGTCTTGCTTAGGCCTTTTGTCAGGAGGGGGATGGGAACCCCTGATTAAAGTAATTAGGTCTTCGGCCATTTTAAGCATTTGTTTCTTTGGCATGGATGACTGTTCAGTAGTATGCTGTACTTGTTTCCTTGTCTTTAAGGGTGATTTTAACTTTGCCTTGGCTGCTGTAGTGGGCTTAATTGTAAGCTATGAAGGAATAGTTTCCGTTGGCCCAATACCTTGAGTTTCCACAGGCCTCTGTGTCTCCATGTGGCTGTCGGATACGGCCTGTGGCTCTGAGGTAGCGGGTGTCAGGGGCTGCGAAAGTGCCTCACTGAGAACCGGTGAACCGGCGACTGGCCTAGAAGAGGCTTCGTCAGTTTTGGACCTCGGATGCCTGTCCTTTTCTTTGTCTTTGCGTTTTTTATAAATTCCGGTCATCGGTTGTTCTGACGGCATTATGTAATTAAACCTTCGGGCAAAATAATGTAAAGCAAAATCAAACCGACGTTTAATAGTGCGTTTGTTGAATCTAGCACAAAACCGACAATTAGTAACGTCGTGGTCAGGGCCTAGGCAAGGAATACAGTAAGAGTGAAAGTCCTTATGAGGTATTTTCTTCCCACAAGAAATACAATTATTAAATTTTACTGACATCGGTCTGGAGTAAGAAAAAGTTTCCCCAACGGGGTACTTAGCTTTATTGAAGACTTCGGTTCTGAAACTCAATTTCGAAAATCTCAGGAGTCGGCTGACTGGCACTTGCGAACTGCTTTTGCTTCGGGCACCACGCGGCAAGAAAGACTGAAGAAAATGGCGGTTGCATCTTTTATACCCCTGGCATACTGACGTCAGGGAAGAGGCGACAGCAACCGAAGCCGGACCAAGACTTTGGAACTCGGGCTGACTGCAGGTAGCCTGCCGGTGGATAACCCAAGTGTAATGACTGCAACAGTGAAACATGATGAACATCAAAGTTTTAATGACTTTCTTCAACATATTAATCAAGTTTGTACATTTTTTAGGTTTACCGCCAATTGTTCTGAAGAGAAGATAAGTTAATTAGATGTTACGATTATTAAAGATAAAAGAAGTAACAAGTTTGAATCTAGAATATATAGGAAAGACACTTTCTCAAATAGTTATTTGGATTTTCAAAGTTGTCATCCTTTTTTTACAAAAAAGAATATTTTTAAGGGACTGCTAGTTAGGGCGGTTAGAATGTGTTCAAAGAAGGAAAATTCTCATATGAAGTTTCCATTATTTCTGAAATGTTTAGAGTGAGAGGTTACCCAAATCACATACTGCAGAACACTGCTGAACAAGTTATTGGAGGATGGGGGGTAAGGTATAAACCCCTGCTGGCTAGCGGTGAAAATATTCATCAGCACAATACTCAATATTCTACCCAGAAAGATTTTAAAACTAGTATGATTATTATCTATGGCAATGGAGAAAAACAGCTTAAAGAAATTATTAAAAGAAATTGGATTATTTTTAAAGGAAATATTGAAATTTTTTAATAGTTTAGGAAATGCCCCAAATTTTATTTATAAAGTTGGAAAAAATTAAAAATATTTAACGGAGCATTACATTGCACCCAAGAGTATGTCATTGAAAGGGACGACAAGATGTGGTCATTGCAATCAATGTCAGTTTGTGTTGAATCAAGATGTATTACACATAGCAGATAATGTAAAGGATATTTTTTCTGCAGAAGGGTAATTGTGACAGCAAAGGCATTGTTTACATTGCTATTTGCCAAACTTGTTCCTTTTATTATGTGGGCAAAACAGAGAGGAGATTTAGGCATAGAATATATGAACACATTTACGCTATATCCAAGGGAAATGTGAATAATGCATTGTTTAAACATTCAATAACATGTCAGGGCTTTTCAAAATTTATGTTTGGCATTTTAGAGGTTATTAGACAAAATCCTAGGGGTAGTTGGTGGGAATTAAATGCTGATGTGAGGGAATTTTATTGGATTATTAAGTTAAATGCCTTGACAAAACCAGGACTCAATGGCTTTTTATCTTTGTTGCCTGTGTAAAAGAAAAGGGCACTAAAATTTTAAACCATATTCAAATATAGTGTTTTTTAAGAGGTTAATTGTTTAATTGGCATCTCATTGTATATAATTAAATGATGTGTATTTTAATGGTCGATTTGGGGAGGAAGTTTTGTTCTGATGAAGTTCCTGTTTGATAGGGAAGAAAGCGCTTAACAAATAAACTGTTGGAAGAATTTTCTGCTCTGCTTTGCTGTTGCCATTTTTATTTGAGCTTATGGTGTGTTGTTTCCACTCAATTGGACATTGAACTGTTTCGCAAATAAAAGGTCTTACTAGACCAGTCAACAAAATACAGGTCATACTGACCCTAAATTATTTTGATCATCAACAAACAAACTCATCCACCTTGGATGTATAACCCAACCCACTCCCACAAAAGGGAACCCTGCAGTAGCACATCAGGGTTTTCAATGGGTCGAGGTGCATCAAGATGGGGGTACTGGCAAAAAGGACATGGGCGCAAATTGCCATGCAAGCCCCAACGGGAAATTTTCAGAAAATGAACAATTTCTAGCCCTTCAAAGGGAAAAACAACTGCACATTTTGGAGAAGGAATGAATACCGGAAAGGAAGCTATGTTCGCGGCAGACAGATGAACTGATTATGAACTCTGTTGAAGGTACTGTGGTTGACTTTTAAAATTATTAATTCATTAAGTTTTATATTGAAGTTAGAGCACATTAAGGTGCTCAGTAAAGGTCTGTCTTTTGTGCCATCAGCGAGAGCAAATGTGGTGATGGTGATTAATTCACTAAAAAGTTATGTATGTAAATTGAATAAATTTTTTTTTTCATGATGCAAAAAAACAATAATGATTTACGTAGGAATAATAATGATAGTTTTTAGAAAGCCTCATTTATATAATTGATCCTTAAAGTCTGAATTAGAGTTTTTTGGCAATTTGTGAGCATGAAGTTTGTGATCTACTGGCCACTAAAACTGATAAGGGTATTATAATATGACAAGTAGTTAAAGAAAGGCATTGTTAGAATTGAAAAATGAATCAAACATTTATATTACCAAGGCTAAGGGAAATGCTGTAGTGGTCATGGAATATGGTTTCTACCACCAAGGTATTATGAATCAACTTGGGGATGAAAGATTTTATGTTAAGGTGGATTGAGAAGAAATTAATAGGTCCTTTAATTTTACAGATACGTTGATAGAAAAGTGGTTGAAAGGATAGATTAATAATGACTTGGAATATTTTAGGATTTCTAAACCAAAGTTGGGTAGGTCTTTTGGCCTCCCAAAGGTACATAAAGATCCTGATGTTCCTAGTTTTTGGGCCATTGTACCTAGTGGTGGTAGTAAAACCAAGTCCATGGCCATTTTTTTGATAGAAAACTGTAAAGTTTGGTCCAGAATGGGCTGTCTTATGTGAAAAATTATTTTGATTTTGTTGAGTGTATTAAGTCAATTATAATCGACCAAGATATCTGGCTGGTTACAACAGATGTAATTTCACTGCATACTGTTATTCCAAATGATGTGGGGCTAGAAAGAGTTAGGAATGTTTTTCATGAATCTAAATGTTTTAAGAAAGAAATTAATTTGATTAAGTATTTTAGATGTGATTTTATCTATATATGTTTTTAATTTGAATGAGTTACTTTTAAACAAGTGAATAGTGCAGCGATGGGCTAGGATGGCCCCCAGTTACGTCAACATGAGCTGGGAACAAGAATTTTTTTATGAGTCTGAATTTTACAGTAATGTTATTATGTATTAGCATTTTACACATGATTTGTTTTTTGTTTGGCAAGGGACTAAAGCTACTTTATTTGCTTTTATGGAGTATCTTAATTCAGTGTCAGATTTTTTAAAAATTCACCTTCAGTTTTCATTTAGAAAACATTAATTACCTGGATTTGACTTTATTTAAAGAAACCAACAAAATTAAGTGCCAAAGTTTAAAAGAAGCCAGTGCAAAGTAATAGTTGTTTGTTTTATAACAATATGCATAGTGTTAAGTTAAAGAAAATATAGCTAAAGGCCAATTTTCTAAATTAGTAGGTTAACACAGGAAGATGTCCATTTTTATGAAGACTGCCAAATGCCATTCTTTAAAAGTCAAGTTTAATGCTAGAGAGCATCCACCTGAAGTTATTGATGAAATGATGGGTAGTGTAGTTTCTAAAAGGGGATTATAGTGGGAGATAATGTTTCCGACTCTAATGAGAACAGAAAGCTAGCTACAAATAATGTCTACACTTTAGCTTGGTCTCTTCCTTATTCGGCTGATGATTTTAATATTAAAAAGAATATTAGGAACAATTGGAAATTTTTGATGAATTTTCAATACATGAGAATAATAATTGGTGATGCCCCTATTTTTCCTAATAATAGAAGGAAAAATTTAAAACAGCATTTTTATAAGAATAGTCAGAATGTTAGAAAAGTTGTTTTAAAAGGTATGCTCAGGTGTGGGGGTTGCAGCCAGTGTAGATATGTGTAGTAGGAGAAAGGATTTTTATTGAAGCCAGGAACTATTTTACTGATTTGCAGAATAGGTATGATTGTAAATCCAAGTATGTTGTATATATAGCCCTGTGTGGGCACTAACCCGCTTTTTATATAGGAAGAACAACTAAGGGTTTTTATTTTAGGATGTATGAGCATTTGAGGCAGGGTGGCCATGGTGGTGCAGTGGTTAGGATTGCCGCCTCACAGCAAGAGGTTCTCCGGTTCGATCCTCGGCTGGGGTGCCTTCTGTGCGGAGTCTGCATGTCCTCCCTGTGGTCGTGTGGGTTTCCTCCGGGTGCTCCTGTTTCCTCCCACATCACAAAGACATGCTGTAGGTGGATTGGACACTCTAAATTGGCCCTAGGCATGAGTGTGTGTGTGTGCCTTCTGTGGAAGGTTGGGCGCCGGGCTGGCAACTCAACACCGTAAAAATTCCACTGGCAATCATGAGTGGACAGGTGAGCCACTGTTGCGACCCCTAACCGGGAAAAGCCGAAAGAAGAAGAAGATGAGCATTTGAGGGCGGTTGATAAAAAATAACTAATGCACTGACTAAGCATGCAGTTTTAAACCATTCAAATAAATTGTTTATAAGTTTTCTATAATTGATAAATTATATCAATATTGATAGAAATCTATACTGGAAAATAATTTACTTTCTCCTACCAAACACGGTTTCCACTCACATCACAGTACCTACGTTGCACAAGAGCAAACTAATAGCAGTATTTCTTGACTTGTCCAAAGCCTTTGATGCAGTGTCCCATCCTAAACGTCTTAACACACTCTTCTCCCTTGGACTAGATATTCCATCACTCTCATAGTTCTCCACTTACTTATATGGCAGACACCAGGTGGTCAGATGGACTACTGACATTTCCTCCTACCTTTCTAGATCTGTAAGTGTTTCACAAGATTCCAACCTAGGACCACTCTTATTTAACATTTTCAATGACCTAAACAAATAAAAAAAAATCAATAGTGCAGTACACAGATAAATCAACACTCATCTGCTCAGCTAAAACTATTGAAAAGTTACTGTAACTAACAAAGGAATCCCTCCTCTCTGTAAAGACTTGGCTCTATAACTCCCAACTTCTATGGTCCCCCCCAAAAAACAAACTTCTCCTCTTTATTCCTAAAACATTCCAAGAGAACAAATCCAGTTTCACCATAATCTTGTTCAATAATAAGGCAAATTAAACTGTTTCAAACTCCAAGCTGTTAGGAGTAGCAACTAATGTTGGCCTAATGGTTAAGGTGTCTGCCTTATAAACACAAGGTGCAGGGTTTGAAGCTCACATAAGATAATTGGCTACACTTAAAATGGCCCACAAGGGCAATTAGTCTAGTACTAATCGATGAACCTATGAAAATATGGAATTTGATCACCATATAACAAAAACAGTGGACAAAAAAATGCATCAAAAACTTGGTCTTACCTACAGAATGAACTCATTTTGACTAAAAAAGCAAAAGTATGTATAGCCACAGCATACCTAATTCCAAGACTTCTGTACAGGACCCTCGTAATTATCAAGCTACCACCCAAATGAACCTACTAGAACAGTGCTATAACAAAACTGCAAAATTCACAGTTAATCTACCTGCGTTACAGGTCGCACCATTGCTTACCCTGAAAAAGCTTCTCTGGTTGGAACTCCCTCACTGCTTGTCTTACTCTCAAGTGAATATGACACCCTCTCTAATACACAACTCTGAAAAATGCTTAAGCTTAGCCAATATTTGTACTTGATATATTCCAAATAGTAATTCTTTACCACTTGATTGTAGGGTTCCAAGTGTGACCAAATTTATTAACTCAACGGGAGACCCTCCATTCTCATGTCATTTCTCAAAAATGTGGACAGCCATTCCAGTCTCTTTAAGTGGACTCTCTGGGCAAATCCTTTAAAAAAGTTGTAAAATGCATCTCATAGATAATTGGACTTGCTCTTGCTCCATACTTAGCTAAAATGCCATTTCTTCTCATGTAATCCTATATTAACTACTACAGCTTTTCTTTACTTTTAACCCAAGCTGATATTCTCTGCTTTCTCTCATTATTACATCATCTCCTATGGCTATTTTAAACCTATACTCCTACCTAACTTATTTCTTTCTCATTACTACATTTTCTTCTCTGGCTATTTTATATCCATGCTTCTACCCATCTTGGTCTGCTTGTGGTTTATAAATCATTCACTATGGAAAGTGTACTCATTGTTACCATTAAATTTTGTTGAATTAATGCTGCTCATATGTTATTTATAAATTGTAGAATTTTCTGCTCATCTTCAGCTGTACAACTGTTTGAAAATTGCATTCTAAAAATGTACTGTTTTGTTTAAATTCATGTGGAGCTTTTCTCCCTGGGCCCCCACTGAAAAGGGTTTCGGCCCAGTTGGATCATCCTGGTAAATAAATGCATATAAATAATAAATAAAATGCAAAACTGGAGTCATTAGACTATGTCTCAAAATCATCACATTACATGCTTATATTATCATTTCGCATATGACAGCACTGATATGTGTTACACCACTACCAGCATTTCAATGTTGTGCTCCCAGAAAGGAAAGACTGAGACCTTTTCAGCATACAGTATCTGGCAGTAATGGAAGTGGCCAGAATGTTCATCTAGACATAAACATAAAAAGAAGGTACTATAAATCTTGAGCAATCAACATGATTGAACAGGCAGCATCTTATGTTCCCGACACCTACCGTTGGGAGCAAGACACTGAATTTGATAACCACCTCTCTTCACTTGCAAATGCTAGTTGAACTTGACAGTATACAATCATAAAAAGGAGTAGTCCTTAAAGTTTCTGGATCTGAAATTGAGCCTGAGCAACCAACTCTACTCACGTAACTGCTGGTTCCTTACTTGTGAAGGAAGGTCGTTGTCTTGTGAAGGAAGGCCAAATCTGTTTCAACTTTTTTTTTTCATGCTTGTATGTAAGCATTACAACTTGTTCAGTCTAATGCTGGATTGGGAGAATGTGCTACGTGCATAAGGGAAGGTAAGCAGGTGCTTAAGTATGATAAATCAGATATATTCAATGCCACAGCTGACCTCTTCATCCTGTCATCACTTTTAGTAACTACATCCTCTGTGCTGCATCCTGTATTAGCCAGACTTGCAGCATTAGTTGCAACCTCTCATAGACAGAAGCAGCTATGACAAGAAAGGGTCATCTCATTCATCCTTTAAATCTTTAGCCTAGACTCATTATGAGAAAATTAAAGTGCCTGTTCTGGAGATGACAGAGATTATGAGAATTCTGTCCTTTAAGAAGGCTCTCAGGTGAATGAACTCTATCATTTATCGTGGTCTCTCACTGAAAAAGCATTTAAATACATACTTGGAGCCGACAAGATGGCCTAGAGCAGGGGTTTCCAACATGTGAGCCACAAAAACATGACTGCTCTTGTTTAGAGAAATATGTCACTTAATTCGCACACTTCAGTTTCTTCTCTTTACAAAGCATACTTTCACCAAAGGCGCCTAATATAACATCAGAGATGCGATTGGAGATTGCAGTCAGGTGATTTTTTTTTTAATGACATCCTCCTCCAACCGCATCTCTGTTGCATATTTGGGGCATTTGTTAAGAGATGGATAGTTGTAACCACAAGCTATAAGGTGAAACTGTGAGCAGTAACCACTGAAATTGTACTACCGAGTACTCTACTAACTGTAACATCTATTATCTTTTGACTGGACATCATCGGACCGAGGGGCAAACTACTGTGATAATAGAAACTGCACCAAGTAAATGCAAGTAGTACTTACTGATCTACCTCTCAACCTGTTATTTAAATTGCATATAATAAATAGTTGTATTTGCAAACATTTTCAGTAGGATATGAAGTCTTAAAGTAACATGTTACCAATTATTTCCAGTCAACATTCCTACATGATTTGCCAGAAAACCACAATTTTATGAGAAACTATTAAAAAATATATCCTGTAAAATCTGATCTTTCTTGGGTGCCTCAACTGTAAGGACCAGAACAGATAACGATTTCTGTCATGCCCAACCCCTTTCTCAATGTGGTGGCAATACGGTCCTCATGGCACAAAAATGGAACATTTGAGAGCTTACTTGTTTGGCGCATTGCAGCTGGTGTATGGGGAGCATCGGGAGGCCTGGCATTGTAACAGTGTGCGTGTTTGTAAGTCTGATATTTTTATGTCTGCGTATCTGAGTGAATGTGTGTATGAGTGCAGAAGAGAAAGTGTGTGTGAATGAATGTGTGTATGAATGCAGAAGAGACCGTCTGTGTGAGCAATCAAGAGAGAGTGAGAGTGATCTTGCATGTGTGTGTGTGTATATGAATGCAGAAGAGAAAGTGTGCGTGAATGAATGTGTATCTGAATGCAGAAGAGACAGTATGTGAGCGATCGAGAGTGAGAGCGATCTTGAATGTGTATATGACTGCAGAAAAGACAGTGTGTGAGTGATCGAGAGTGACAGCAATGTTGCGTGTGTGAATGAGTGCATGAATGCAGAAGAGAAAGTGTGTGTGAATGAATGTGTATGAATGCAGAAGAGACAGTGTGTGTGTGAGTGATCGAGAGAGAGCGATTTTGCATGTATGAATGCAAAAGAGAAAATGTGTGTGAATGAATATGTGTTAGAAGAATCAGTTCCCTACCTGCTGGAGTTGATTGATTGCTTTGCTTAAAACAGTCTTTAAACCTTGCAAAAGATATTTTTTTATTTGTACTCCATACCTATCCTGACTACAAGTCCAGGTATTGTGCATTTGTGCAATGTTTTCCTTCTAGTATTTACAAGACTTCAGCTTCTCCTGTTTTTACTGTATTTGCCTCATAACTGTCCAACGCCCTTCAGTACACCATGCATAGTCCTTAGCACTGATAACAGTTTGGCTGCAAAGTTTCTTAACCTCCTTTTCCCCCTTCCAGCAGTGTTTAGTTTTTTGTCACTAAAGGTAATTTTTATCTGCTAGTCAACAGATTTTTCTTTTCTGATACCTTTACTCTTGTTAAATGGCCTTTGCTTCTAGCTCCCTTTTCATGGTGGGGAGTATTTGTAATTCTTTCTTGTTGTATACTCACTGCACAGGTCTTTCAAAAGGAAGGCACAACAAATGTGCAACTGCTTACCATGTGTCATGAAAATGAGTGGGCCCTTTGCTTTGGGCACATTTTAGTTTTTCAAACCACTTCCTTTGTGAGTACTGCAAAATTTGAAGCTTGTATCCATGTTTGTCTTTTGTTTTGTAGCTGGTGTCTTACTTGTACAGTGTGGGGCTCAAAATTGTAAAACAAGAAACACGTTGCATCTTCCTACTCCTTTGTTATGACACTAGTATACTGGAGCTAGACAGAAAAAAAATGTATGAAATTCTCTGTAGAGAGTAATCATCTGCATTGCCCATCAAAGAGGGATCTTTCAAAGGCATGTTTAAGTTGAACAGTTGCATTTCTGTTTTATTAAGGAATCAAAACTGGAGATCCTGAGGATTATTGTATCCCTTAACTACAGCACAAGGATCCTGTACCTGAAACATTGAAGTTTAATGTGCCTCAAGTGACAGAGATGTAGATTTTATGAAGCCTGAGACACAAGCAAGGAGGAGTGTACATTTGTTTCAGCCAGTGTAGAGGACTGCCTTAATGAACAGCTTATAAGTATTCACATAGTTTTTAATTCTGATAGGTACCTAAATAATTATTTGTAAACAAAGTAATGCTTTTAGACCCAGAACTCTCTTTCAAATCTACTTAGGAGCAATCTAAGGTTAAATGATTTACTTTGAATAACGCAGTTTGCCAGGAGAGATTAGGAGAGTCAGATTTTGTTAACTCTGTCCTTAGGAAAGAGCAGCTTAAAGAAATGTATGCATACTGCTGAATTCTGTTACACAATACTCCTCCTTGAGAAGAGATCGATGTTGTCAAATTGAAATCAGTGTGTAAATAGATTGCAGACAGGTGATCGCTAAATGTGGTAAAAAATGGAAGGTTATCTTTCTAAATTTTTTTTATAATATGCAGATTAACTGTCTTCTTTTTCACTGTTAAAAATTAGACAACTCCTTCCTTTATGGAAACATTACATGTTTTGTTACATGTATGTGAATTTTCAGTTGTCCTAGTATAGACAAATCCACTTCTGAAAATGAGGGGTTAAGGGGAGAAGATAAAACTGCTATCTAAAATATGCATAGTACCACCATTTAGTTATACTTAAGGTTACTGTAAAAACAAGCAAAGTCTGCATTTCAGACTTCAGAATGTGTCCTTGGAATAGTCGGAACAAGATGCGTTTCCTTAGGATGTTTAAAACTTGTATAGTTCTCACAACTCAGACCCTGCATTTGACTCTAACTTTTGAATACACTGGAAAAGCTGCCCCCTTGCATCCTTGAAATCTGATTAAGAATTCAGTTTACTAAATAAATATGGCTAATGGTATCCTTATCTGGCATGTATAGTACCACAGCAATTAGACTTCAAAGTCATTTCTCTTGTACTTTATTCAGGAAAATTTCCAGTGTATTCTCGGCAGCAGTGTTTGTGCTTGTCATGTCAGGTTCATAGATATATACTAGGGCTGGCGACCACTAGGGCCTTTATAAGCATAGCTAAGCATCCCAGTTGTATTGCATAAGTTTGTTCTTCAGAGGTTATTTTAAGGGGTATTTTTGGCTGCTAGGGTAAAATATACAGGCTGTCTCTGTGTATGAATGCAGAAGAGACAGTGTGTGAGTGAGTGAATGAATATGTTTCTCTCCTGGCGGCAGCATTCATAAATGTGAACCATGTCCAGTTTGTTCCTTCTCAATCTCTTAGCAAAAGAAATGTGGACAAACACTAAAATAATTAATATGAAGAATACTAGTATGCCGTTATTTTAGGGCTTTTAAACATTTTACTGACAAAACGTCTGGATAAAACGGTGTGAAGTAACGTTGAGAGAAGGAAAGCATAACTGGTTCAGACATAACTGTTGCCTTTCCCTATGACTATGTGATTTATTGTAGTCGCTCTGATTGAATAAAAATAGAGGCATGTCTATTCTAAAGACTGGGTTGGAGTTCCTGTTATTGGCTAATGATTAAGGGCTCGCCCTGAATTAGAGGTCCTGATTGGTAAGTTCTAGTTATTTTTATTCACAATGAGCCATCTGTACTGATCAGAAAAAAGCACATATCTTCAAGGCTCAACTATTTCTTTATTTTAAGACTTTATTAAAGTGCGTTTTTATTTCTAATAAGTTTTTCCATGGTGGTGTGCTCTGGGATTCTCTTCCTTAAAGTTGTTAGAATTCAATAACAGGATTTGTGTTAGTAGTTGTTTTGCTATTTACAGTAGTTTGATGGTTTGAACAACATTCTTTACTGCTCTCATCAGCAAATACCAAAATAATGACATATTTGCAGAGTTTGAAGGTCTTATTATGTGGTGAATTATTACTGAAGTTTTACAGTTAAAGTGCATAAATGTTTTGTAAATGAAGTAAAAAAGGGTGGCACAGTGGTGCAAACAATAGTTTTACTTTGTGGTATGTGGCTCTGTAGTTCAAGTCTCAGTTGAGGTGCCTTCTTTTGGAGTTCCAAGTCATTTCACTCTGTGCGGCTTTCTTCATTTATTTACTTATTTAAATTTCTTTTCTTCATTTATTTACTTATTTAAATTTCTTTTCTGGAGCAGAACACAGATTCGTTTTGCCCATTTTCAGACCAGCTGGGTTAGTTTAAAAAAATTAACACTTCCCATGCTTAGAGGCAATAATCATAATGTAATAATAAATATGAGGAAAAAATACTCAACATTTGAACTTCTGGCAGGAGAGATCATGCAGTCCATGCAAGGAACGAATAAAAGGTTTATCAGAAGGTTTCAACAAACTATATAGTCACTTAGTTCTTCCTACAATCATTTGGTTGAAGGGTTAAACAGGGGGAAGGTTAAATATATTCTGTTTCTTGAGTTTTTTTAATTAAGTAAAAAGCTTGGGGAATCTGATTTGCAGTAATGAGGTTTACTGGGGATGTAGAAGGCAAAACGTAATCAAAGAGGGTAGGTGCCTGATGAAATGCATAAGAATATTTGGAATAGATTGGTGTGAATCTAGCAGCAGTAACTCAGACAAAATTTACATATTATTTTCCAGGAAAATAACTAGGCTCGACTGGATAAAAATGACATTGCTTTGAAATGCATCAACTGTTTTACATCATGCAGCAATAAAGACTAAGATAAAGATGCAAGGTGATCAAGTAAAAATGAGACACTGCTGATTTCTTACTTACTTGTTAAAAAGAGAGTAGTTTAAGGAATGGGTACTGGAAATTATTCAAAAGTTATTGGAGAAGGCAGACATGTCTTCAGGAGGGATAGCTAAGGAGTGATTTAAACTTACGACGGAGTTTAAAAGTAGGAATAAGACAGCAAGAGAGACAGAGAGAAATATGGGGAAAAGTTATTAAGCATTATTTAGTGGACTTTTCAAAGGTTAAAGCAGTGCAGAAGAAGGAACTGATGAGCCCAAAGAAACAACTATGAAGCATTTGGATAATATGCATGATTTTAAAAAGGCTGTTGTAATGCAAGCGTTTGTGATACCAGTTGTTGAGTTACAAGTGATATCTCACATTAAAGAAGTAGATATGTTTGCTATTCAGTGGATGAATCAAACTATTGTGATTGGCAAAGTTCAAAGTCTAGCATTCAGCAGATTTATTTATAAAGAAGAGATTATTGAACAGTTTTTATTTTGTAAACCACTCCCAGAAACAAGGGGTCAAGATATTTTTGATGTTGTTGATAATTACTTCAGTTGTCATAACTTGTCTTGGGATTCCTGCATCAGTATTTGTAAGGATGGTCCCTGCTCTATGTCAGGCAATGTAAAAGGAGTTGTTACACTGGCTCAAAAAAAGAATCCTAGAATTACTTTTACTCATTGTTTCCTCCACAGAGAAGTACTAGCGTCAAAATCTTTGGTACCTGAGCTGAAAAAGGTACTAGATGAGACTGTCACAATTGTCAATTATATAAAAAGCGGGCCATTAAATTTGAGATTGTTAGCAGGACTATGTTCCTCAATGGAAGCTTCTCACACGCAGTTGTTACTGCATACAGACGGTATCTCATGGTTGAGTTCTATCAAGATTTTATGAACTAAAGGCGGAAGCTGTAACTTTTTTGACAACTCAACAAACTCAGCACATTTTCTCAGTGATTAGCTTTGGTGCAATAAGGTTGCATTTCTTGCATATTTATTTCAATGTTTGAACACACTTAATACAAGTATGCAAGGAGAGCGAGAAAATATTCTTACTTCCACCAATAAAATTAATGCTTTCAAAGAAAAACTAATGCTTTGGGAATAAAGAATCAGAAGAGAGAATGCAGTAGAAATGTTTGAGCTAACAAAAAGGTGCAAACTAGATGGAAATCTTATAGATCTAACTTTAAAAACTTTAAGCTTATTTAGTGCAAATACTGAAAAATATTTTCCCCTCAGTTGACATGTCATCCTTGGATTGGATAAGAGAACCATTTGTCTTAAGTGTGTGCAAACTGGCAAATTTAAATATTACAGAAGAGGACATGCTAACAGAGATAAGAAATGGCAGAGGATTAAAACTTAACAGATGCTACTTCATTTTGGCTCTCTCTTAAAAGTGAATTTCCCAACATTACAAAAAAAAGCAATAGAAACAATTCTTCCTTTCTCCACGTCTTATTTGTGTAACTCAAGCTTTTCCGCAATGAATAATATTAAGAACAAGAACACTTAATAAAAGTATGCAAGGTGAGCATGAAAATATTCTTACTTCCACCGATAAAATTAATGCTTTGCTTTGGGAAGATAGAATCAGAAGACAGAATGCAGCAGAAATGTTTGAGCTAACAAACACTTTCTTTCTCCATGTCGTACTTATGCGAATTAAGCTTTTCCACAGAGAACAAGAATACACTGCAGCTGGAAACCCTGGAAGATGACTTAAAGAGTATGCCTGTCCAAAATTCGACCTTGCACAAAACACAATGACAAGCTCAGATATCTCATTAAATATTAAAGGCAAGTAAAACAAGAGGAAAAGACTTCTTAAAGCAATCAAAATTATACCTATTTTTTTGTCACTTAGGCAAAAAAATGTAATAAATTTTTTGGTGTGCCACAAGATTTCTGTAATAGGTTTGTGTGTGCCATGAGGTGAAAAAGGTTGAAAATCGCTGGCCTAGAGCACAGCGCTAAAGACAGCATAACTAATGAGCAGAGGTACCCTGCCTTTGGGACTTCAATACTCTCTATAAACTCTCTGTCAGAAAGGTCTTCATGTCTGAACAGTTAGCCTAAAGCAAACTCCTGTGTAAATTAAAATGCACAGCCCAAATCTCAAAAGCTCTACCATTTATCCAGCTTACCCTCCCAAAATGGCCAAGGACAGATATTTCAATAGGATTTACTCCTCTTGTACTTTGGTTTTAAAAGTTATTATTTGTCTGTGGAACACAACATGGTTTTACAGAGATACATTATTAAGACATGATACCATAGCATCTAGGGGTATTTGAATAGCTCTGTTAAGTACGCTAAAGCCTTCTGGCATGTCAGTAACTGAAAGCCTCACAGGAAGTTTATGCAGTGGGGAGGGCAGCTTTTTCAGAATACACTGTTGTCCTTTAAGTATTTTCTCATCTCTCAGAATATTCACCAAGGTGTTAGCTTTGGTAGTAAGATGCCTTGCAAAAATTCAAGTCTCCTTATTGGTGTATCACTCTCTCTTTCTCCCAGGACTACCTTGGCTCCACATAGTTAGGCTCATGAGGGGTGATCATATGAAAGTAGTAGCTCTTATGCTTCCAGTGCAGCATATCTCCTTATAAGCAAGCTGTTGTGGACACTCATGAGGCATGCATTCCTACCTACATACAGATCACAACTCTTGCAGAATTGGTGTCCTGGGTCACATCTCAGAGAAAGGTCCATTTCAGTCCCCTACTGCACTTAATGGGGTTATGACAGTGATTTTAGCTATGTGATGTTGGACAATTTTCACACAAGTCTTGCAGAAACAACATTCCACTTCATTTTTGCATCTGTTTTCTGACCCTTGCTGTTGTGCATAATATGAAAATGGCAGTTTACTTGATGACATCTTTCCTGATTATCAGTCTCTCACAGGGGAGGAGGGCATCTTTCTTATCTGTCCTAGTCCAAGCCAGATGAGCCTTGTGGAAAAGCTTCTTCATACCAATATCAAAGAGGTTAATTCTGGCCCTGCAGATGATGCTCCTGAAGCCCAAGCCTCCAACATTCACGGCAGAATCAGTAGTACTATACATAATCGAGTATGGCAGTACTCTTACACATCTCTTACCTTCATCGGCAGGGAAATAATCCAAGTATGGCAGAGGACCACTGACAACTCAGATTTTAATTTTCATTGTCAAATTTCAGACAAAATGAATTTCATAGTAGCTCAGATCAGTCTGGCTTCTGGCCATCTGGTAACTGTCCATAAGGTCTTGGTTCCAACAACAATGCCAATTCAACTGCTACACTTCCCAGAAAAAGGTCTGGGAGCCTTTAAAGCTGCCATGTCACCTAAAAGGGCAAATTAAAGGTTCTCAATCTAGGGTTAGGAGAGAAGACCTCTTAACTTACTAACTTGATGATCTCTTTCCTTTAAATTTGCTTGTTGTGATTCAGGTATATGTTTGAGGCAGTGACTCCACCTTCTCAAGGTCTATGTTTTAGCTCTTCCAGCCTTCTATGATGTATGGCAGGACTGTGCAGGCTGATTAAAAGGGTTTTAGACTGATTCCTCAGCACAGATCACCAATGAAGAATCAGTCTTGTCTGCAGAACCTGACCTTCCTGACAGGACTACACCTCTATTTATTAAAGATTGATTCTCCAAAAAATCAAACACCTGCAGAAGTTGAAAAATACTCTCTCATGTTAAGGATGGCTTATCTTCTTCTCAGGACAGAGTCAGGGATTTCACCTTTTCTGACCTGCAAAGATCCATAAGTTATAAGAAATAAATGAGTTGTGGGGAACATGAAATATGCTTTGCTCCCACAAGAAAAACATTTTCCATTTATTTTACAATTTGCCAATGTCTGCCTGTTGATTCTTTGGGTGTTGGTGAACTAAGCATTAACAAATTGCTCTGAGGGAGAATCATAAACTACAAGCTCTCACATTTGCCTTTTGTACAATGGTTTACTAGACACATGGTTCATAAGCATGGTGGCTCAGTAAAGACGTTAGCCCACAGTTTCAGGTCTCGGTTCTGACCTCTGGTCACTGTCTGGGTGCATCCTCTCAAGGTACTCCAGTTCCCTATCACCATTCAAAAATAGCCCAGATGACAGGCCACTCTAAACTCTCCATGCATAATGCATTTTTCCAAGCCCATGTGACCTGGGTCACGGCTGAAAAGGGTCAGAAATGAACCAGTTCAATTCACCTGTTAATAAATAAATTAAAAAGTCACAGAATGTGATTTCTCCAGTAAGTCGTCCCTTTGATGTGGTATGCTTTAGGTTTTTACATGCAAGAGAGTATTACCTGCGCTTCCATAAGCAGGAATGATGAACCTTTAATTCCTCCATACAGTGGTGTCAGCCCACTGCCACTAATTTACCACTCACTACTTTCTCTAGAGGTTCAGAACAGAGAAAAGCATGTCCTCCATACTGTGTGTGTGTGTTCACTGCGAGATGTAGTTTTCAGTCCACACAATTCATGCATATGAACAGTGTAGACAGACTGACCAAATTGTTTAATAACCTTTGTTTGTGTTCAAGACACTGTGGCAACAAAGAAAATGAACACAGCACAGAAGAGTGGAGAGCTCAGTGAATACTGTTTTGACACCAGAAAACCAAAAGGTCTTTAGGTAGTGTGGTTTAAAGCATTCGAATAAAGGGTGACAGCTTCCAATGCACACTTCAGAATGTGTCCACAGCATGGTGGTGTCACAGTGCACAAATTCATCAAGCACTGTAGTGTGGATATTCATTCTAGGGGCAAAGTACCCTTCTAAAAGACGGGCTTCAAAGCATCATACTTTCAATCCTACAGTTCAGTTTTTTGGATACATTATACCACTTTGCAGCTTATTCTGGTATTCTAACCAAGTCTTCTACTCAGTCCAGAAGGGCCCTAAAACAAGATTATGTAGATATAAGAGTACTTAGCACATCAGATAATCTTTTAGAGAGTCCTCTGCAATGGGTGACTTATTTCTGCCCTCTTTCCAGATATTCCTTCAGGTGAGAAAGGGAATTTCTGTAAACATTTTAATTTTCTTCTCTTACAGTCGGTGTGCTTTGTCACAGACAGAATCTTATACAAGCAGGACCCAATAAGTGAGGAATCATGGGTGCACATAAGCACTTTAACCCCAGCACATGGACGCCATGCAATAGTCAAAGGAGAGACATCATCATTATGAAAACTGCAGATATTTTGAAAAGATGCAAATGGTGGCACTGTAAGGAAGTACCTACCTCGCTGCAGAGGTCCATTTCAAAAACCTGCTCATGTGGTACTACTCAAGGGTTTTCAAATTAACATACATATATAGTTATAGTCAAACTAATTTGTTGCATTAACAACAAATAAAGGAAAGAGGTATTCTGAACTAAAATGTATGATCAGTATCACCAAAATAACCTTGAAAAAATATGAAACAGATTTAAATAAGTTGTTTCTTTAAACAAGTATTTACATAAACTGTAAAGGGCAGACCTCTGTCAGGAAACTGTACCAAACGAACACTTTACAACAATGGTACTTTCATGGAAGAAAAAATATTACAACAGGAAATAACCAGTTTAGCTGAGAACTTAACACACTTCAAATAAAAAGGAAATATCAGCCTATGTCCAAATTATCCAGTCTAATCTTCTACTTACTGCAAGGATAATAATATAAATAAGGGTAAAGTGGCAGTTTCATTGTCCTTAGTACTGTAAACTAATGTAGAAAGCAGGTCACAAATAAAGTGCAAAAGGTAAACATCATGTATGACAAGTAGATGGCATGCTTTTTTGCTGCTTTGGAAGTATACTGTGCAGGGCAAAAAGCTTAAACATGCTCTGATATGAACAAATAGCACCTAATTTTCTCCTTCATTTGAGGCACATTAGGTGGGTTATTTGGACAATGAAGTATAAGTTAAGTTCTCCACTATTATAAGTTAAGTTAAAAATCGGCAGTCCAAAACAAAACACTAGTAAGCATTCAACCTCTGCATATTATATATACATGTAAATTTTATATATATATATATATATATATATATATATATATATATATATATATATATATATATATATAATATACTCTGGAAACAATTTTTTTTAAAAATATTTTTGCATAATGCAAGAAGTCCATATTATAATAAAAGAAACATATCTATAACAAGGCAGAAATGCAGTGCATGGTCCACTTCTGAGTCAGCATTTAGGATTAAGAAACTTTAGAATCTGAATTGTAATTAAACATGGATGTGTCAAGCACATGTGCTTATCTGATGCAGCTATATGAAATCCCATTATTCTTCTTTCAACTGTCATTTTGGTAAAATTCTGTAAGCCTTAGCTTACAGCAATTTTAACCTCAGGGCAGGAAGAGTAAACTAGGAAGGTTTCAAACAGGTAGCACAAGTTGTTCTGAAGATTACGACTGGTGAATTCTTCCAAAAATGTAATTATCTATACAATATAAGAAGTCAAGAGTGGCATTTCCCAGCATTCTTTCTTATATAAGAGTTTCTGAAAAAAAATCTTCTTTACATCTTCGGGTTCATCTTCCCAAATTTGCATTATTGTTCTGGACTAACTCAGTTTTTGCAGAAGCTTTTCTTCTATCTGTCCAAACTGAACACTCACAGACATCTCTGCTATGAACCGCTCACAACCTTCTTTGGTCACCTGCTTGCAGTAGCGCAAATCTATTCTGCAGATGTTTCCACAGCGTTTGAAGTAGGTGAGGCACTGGTCAGTAATCTTATTGCAGTCTACAAATACAAAAATAAATGATGCAATTAAACAATTATATAATGCAGATTGCCAAGAAAATATGCTCCTTTCACACAGTAAGAAGCATATCCAAAATATCTTGTATAGTAACAATAGTAAGTTTTCAATTCAAAAGAAAAATAAGAAAGGACAACAGTGATGTTCCACAGATCTCATCAGGCAGTCAATACATACAAAACTTGGGACAACAAAGAGTAATATCCATAAAAATATTATAAAGCAGTGCTGGCCATGGATCCAACAACTGTTAGTTTAATTAGTGCTGAAGTAATGAGCTGAAAACAAGGATGTGTTCACAATTGTTTCTTGCCAAATACAACGCAAAACCTCTCTCTTAATTAAATGAATTGGTAAGGGAGAACAGTGTTTAAGCTATGAGGTTCAGGGACATAAACCTGCTTTTCAGCATGTTGTTTACTCAGTTCCCACATTACATGGGAATTAAAACATTCTATTCCTCTGCTCTGTCCCCGAAAGTTTTTAGTGAAATATCACTAAAATGCTATGGCACTAGGGTTCAATCATCCATGGCTGCTAGTAATACAGAGGAATTTGAACTTATGCCTAGTCCCATATAAGCAAATGTACATGAGGGGAAAATACTCCCAGCTGCCCCCACACTGTTGATGTTAACAAGCAACTCATGTATAATCTACTACTATGACATTCTTCCTACCCTTTCCCTGGGGGAAACACTCTTTGTTCACAAGTTCCCTTTATGACAGTACAACAGATGGATGCAGAACTTCTACTCCAACAGATATGAGAGGAATATAAGCTTCCTCATGAATGCAACAAACAGCTGTACTGTTCAACTATTATAACAGCAGAACAGAAGAGAGATCTGCTGAACATGACCCTACTACAAATGCACACTTTTAAATAAATCTGCATACAGTTGTACTAGAACACTCAAGGGCAAAGCTCCAGCAGATCACAATCAGAAAATGACAAGTAAATAGATAAACAATACATGGGCTACTTTCCATTTTAGGATTCTATCAGTGAACAGCAGATTGTACTAAAAACAAAAGTACAGTGGTATGAGCAACTCACCATAACAGTAGACGTTCAGTTGGTGAGCATCACTGCAGTAATGTTCCATGCTCAAAGGATTTTGCTGAAGGCACATATCTACACTTCTGGACTGACCTACAGTGCTTTCTTTAAACATTCCAATGACCACAAGTTTTTCACTACTAATATCAGCGGTCATATGACAAACAAGGACAGTACACTTGTTCCATCTTCATTTTTGTAGCAGAAAAGTGTTCATGAATGTGCCCTCAGCAGGGGCTCTGTTACACTCCTCCCTTTGAATATGCCAATGAACTTATGAAACAATGAATATAAGGAAAAGGGAACACTTAAAATTTACAGTGCTTTCTGTAAATGTGAATAGTATTAAGAAATAAGATGAACAGGAATTTTGGAGTGGTGTAATACATGTGATGTAAATGTAATTACATTAGAAGATACACAATTTTTAACAAATGAAGAAAGATTACAAACGGACTATGAGGAGGAAAGATAATCTGGAACTTGGGAAATGAGACATATTTTGGAATAGCCATATTCTGTAGAAATACAGTAAAGATATCAGATGCAACTTCAGCAAAACTGGGAAGATTAACCATTTCAGATTTAAAATGGAAAGAAACAGTATATAGAATTATAACAGTATATGCTTATACTAACTGCAAAAAAGGAAAGCTTATTTCATCAGATTTTAGACTATGTAGTGAAAAATGAATATTATAATAACAGGGGACTTTAATAGTGATGTAAGAGGCAAGTATAAAAAGAAAGGAAATGATATAAGAAAAATGTAAGAAGTTAAAAGATGTGGCAAGTTAAAGCTTTGGGACAAAAATTCATGGGCCATACCAAAAGGGGTATGTACAGAACTGAAATAGATTACATAGTATCAGAAGGTTTAGTTACAGGTAAAGGGAAGTAGTTGAAATAGGATTTTTGATCATCTTGAAATATGGCTATAGATAAAGGAAAACATGGAATATATAAAAATAGGCAAATGAATAAAATGATAACTCTGAAAGCATAGAATGAAGAAGGAAAGAGATTATTAATAGTTATGGAAAGATCATATTACTGTGAGAGCAATTTAAAAAATTGGTCTAAATGGTGGATGATAATTAAGGAAAAATATAAAAAATGTTTTTACAGTGGCAATATGATGTCAGAAAAGTAGAGAAAGAAAGATATAAAAGAACACATACTGACGCATTAGAAGATTTAGAACATAATGATAGAAAGTACTTTGACAAAGAAAAATAAGTGTATTTTCGAAATCAAGAAAAATAAAAAAATTAAAAAAATACCAGCAAAAATATTTTTACAAGGAAAAAGGGAAGAAGTACCAAGTTACTTAAGGAGGTTAGTAAAGGAAGATGGCAGTGTAATGACAGAAATAAAAAATGTAAAAGGAGAAAGAGAACTCAAGAAAAGATTATGAATAGTGTACTACAATATGCACAAGAAATATTTACAGAAAAAAGAGGACACTGAAAAAAGCATGGAAGTAAAAAAGTTAACAAAAAAGAGAATAAAGATTTGGTAAGGAGATTTCTTTACATGAGCTAGGTAAAGTATTTGGACAAGTAAATATAGATTTGTCTGCAGGTCCAGCTGGAATAGGGTACGAAATGTATAAAATTTAAGGGACTGGCAAAAATATTTTTTTTTAATTTTGAATGAATGGTTAAATGAGGGTTTTATGTATAAAGCATTATGTAGTGGAATACTTAAATTCATATGGAAGAAGGAAGATAGAAGACAAAAACTGGTAAGCAACAGTATTGAATAGTTATGATTATAAGATATTTATGAAAATAATACACAAGAGATTGGAAACTAAATTGGAAAATATTACGGAAGATAGCATGTACAGCAGAAAGGGGAAGAGTTGTCAAGAATTATTAATGATAGTTAGAGAAATTGTGAATGATATGAACAGAAAAGAAGAAGCAAAAATCATGATAGGAGACCTTAATAAACCATTTGACTCAACTGGACATGACCTCTTAATAATGAAACAATATAATATAAGTGAGAAAGTTTATAAATTATGTATGTCAGTGTGTAGTAATAATAAAGTAAAAGTACTTGTAAATGGCTGGTTAAGCCAATAGGTACATATGAAGAGTGGTATAAGACAGGGATGTCCAATGAGTTGTATACTCTATGCATTAGTTATGAATGTGATAGTATGTGAAATAAATTACAAAATAAAGGAGGTGGCTTATATAACACCTGAAAGGTTAAGAATTCCAGTTCTGTTAACATATGCAGATGACATTATAATAATTGCAAAAAAAAAAAATTTGGATAAAAGAGGTAATACTTTGCACAAATCAGTTTCTAAAGATAAGGATGACTTGATGATAAAGAGAAAAATAAAGGTTTAGGTGATGTAGTGAAGATAGGGAATACATTTTAAAATGAATTAATGAAATTTATGTGATAACTATAAAATTTAGGAATAAAGATGTAAGTAGAATGCAATAGGAAAAAACAATAGAAGAAATAAAGCAAATGTATCTTCTGGAGAACATATAAATTATCATTCAGAAAAACGGCTTACTTGATAAATTCAGTACTGATGGGAAAAATAGCATACTTAGCAAGTGCATTTATGTTACCAGCAGTATATGAAAAGGAATTATTACTGCAGATAATTTTTAATTTATATGGGATTCTAGATTAAACACAGTAAAAAGAGGAGGTTTGTATGTAAATAAAGAAGAAGGAGGTTTAGGGTTAATGAACCCAAAGGTATATGCTGCTTCATCAAATTTGTACAAAGTGTTAAAGTGGATAAATGAAAAAGATGAGAGATTAATAGTAAAACTGTATAAATATAAGTATGATAAATGTGGGAGTATGGTAAAAAAGAGTAAAAGAGAAAAGAAGTGTATAAATGAAGAAATAAAATGTTAACACAAAAATGCATAAAATAAAAATTGACGATATAGAGAAGATAGAAAAGTATGGTATAAGAATGTAATCATAAAACTTTATCATGTAAAACCATGGGAAAATCTAACAGATGAAAAATTAAAGCTATTAAAAATAAAAAATGGTGTAATCAGAAAGTAGACTTAAGATTTTTTGTAGAGACTGGTAATAGATAAACTGTCAGTAAAAGGAAATATGCCATATAAAAAGAAAAGTGACAGAATGTTTACACTGTCAAGAAGAAAGAATTATGGACCATGTTTTGAAATGTAAAAATAAAAAAGTTATGGGAAAACTATGTAAAGAAGATTTTTTTAAAGATATAAAAGAAGTGGATAAAATAAACATAGAAGATTAAATATAGATACAAGAAGAGAAGTAAAGAATATGTTAAAAAAACAGATAAAACGTTATTTTATGTTATATGGAATGAAACAATAAATGAAATTATGTTTAATGGTAAATTAATTTTAACAACAACATTAAACAAAATCCGATGGTGGTTATGGAAAAAGAAGTGGGGATCTAACAGGGATAAACATTTAGCATGACTGTAAAGGAAATATGAATATGTTTAAACAGGTTGCTATGTTTGAATATTTGTACATATGTAAATATCTGTAAATATGTAGCTATTTTGTAAATCACAGTTATTTTATATATAAATAAAGGACCCCTACTCTTTTTGATTAGTGCAGTGAGATCTTCTGCATCCATCTGAGCCACGACCAACTCAGGAAGATGGGGCCTCGTATTAACATCTCATCCAAAGGATGGCACACTCAGGAGTGCAGTGCCCTCTTATGCTGCACTGAAGTGTCAGCATTGGAAAATTAGTCCAACTACCTATTGTGAGAACAGAACCCACAACCATCTGCATCAAAGATGACTGTGCTACCTGTTGAGCTACCAAGATTGTTTTTCTAACTTCCTCTGACTGATTCTTATAGTTATCATGCAATATTTTATGTTGTCTCTTTTGGCTTTTTCCTGGTTAGGGGTCGCCACAGCGGAACTCCGGTCTGCTAGTGATTGGCAGTAGATTTTTATGTGCCAAGTTGCCAGCCCTGACGCACAACCTTCAATGAAGATACGCCCATTCACGCATGTCTCCACACAGAAGACACTCTAGCTGAGAATCAAACAGGACAACGCTACCGCAGCAGCACCACTGCAGTATACCATGCAATATTTTATATGCCCTACTAATTATCCCTTTATTAAGAACGGCTTTTATTCTGCAACATAATCTGGCAGTTAGTGCAGAAGGCTAAAAGTTCTGGCTAGTTAATGAGCTGTTTCCTGTTGTGAGGGTACAGGGTTTGATTCTTTCAAGATGCTGTTACCCCCCCCCCTTTAATATACTGTTAAACAAAACCTCCGATCTTTATCACTTTCTTCTCTTTCAGCTTCCATAATTCCAAAGGAATTCTATTTGTTCCTGGAGACTTCCCTGTTGATTGATTACACATCACCATAGTTATAGCATCTATTTATCTTTTAATTATTGACCCTCATCTTCCTCTAACCTTGGCACAATCAATTCTTCCATTAATATTTCCTTTTGAACCTTTCCTTAGCTAACTCATTTCTCTGCTCCGTAACATTTCTGAAATATCTCTAATACCTCTACGGGATCACTGGTTGTTATTCTTGTTGTAAGGCTCCATAACTTTGGCAGCAACCCCTTCTAATTTATGTTGCCTTAGTCATTTTGCTAAAAGTTTCTGTGCTTTGCAGTTAACAAAAACAGTTGTTTAACAGCAACCTTTCTAAATTCATGGACATAATGCACATACTCCCTTAGTTCCCTTTTGCATTCTGCAGACAGCTCCTTTTCTTATTATGTGAAATTCTTGTTATTCTGCAATACCATAACCTTTGTAAACAATTCCTATGACTTTTCCCCATCTTTCTCTCTTATTTCTACCATGACAAACTCCACTTTCATTCTGTCCTACTCACTAGCTAGCCATCCTAAAGATAATTCTGTCTTCCCCATAAACTCCAGAATCATCATCTCCACGACGCATTTGTTAAATGAATCTTTTTTCAACATGTAAGTAGGAAAATGCCAGTGCCTCATTTTTCATTCATTACCCTGCATCTTTATCTTAACTGTTATTGGTGCATGATCTAAATACGTTACTGGATGTGTGTCAAAGCTTTCAACTAATTACACATGCTCATGTGAAATATAATTTCTATCCAGTCTAGCCAAGTTACTGTACTTTAGGGAATAATAAGTAAATTCTCCATGCATTCCTACTGCTGAATTTATATCTTTCATACCAAATATTCTATTTTTTTTTTCAGAAATCTACCCTCTTTATTATATGAAAACAGATGTAATCCAGAGGGCGCGAGTGAAGTCTGGTGTCCCACCTGTGACCCAGAGGGTGACAGGACTAATAAGAAACAGAGTACAAAGGATTAGTCCAGATAAAAATCACTTAGCTAGCAGATCTACGAGACTCTCTCTCTCTCTCTGGTAACCTCCCTGTGGTAGGAATAAAGACATCATGTTTATGTTTTACGTAGATGGATGAGTGTTCTTGCTAGAATAAGAACACTTGTCATTCTACCTAATTAACTGAATTTATCTGGCGTAATCCTATGTATTCTGTCTCTTTTGCCATATGCTCCATTCTAGGCCCTCACATACACCTTCACTATTACAAATCAGGTTCTAGTCCCCTCCCATAAATAATAATCCCTACTAAAAGCTTATTACATCTCCTTTAATTCTCTTAAGATCCAATAGCAGTTTTAGGTAGAATATAAATGTATTGAGACCACTGAAAAAAACTGTAGCAATATAAAAGAACGACCAGCCAGTAATGCAAAATAGGTTTATTCAAACTCTGATGTCTCAGCCAAAGCCTTGAAGGAGTAAAACAAAATACAAACCACTTGCCTTAAACATAAAATACTTCACACTCAAATATTTAAATAAGGACTCTCCAATTACATTCCTCATTTAACCCACTAGGGGACAGGGTATCAAATTTTAAATTATACCATGACCCCCCCATTAATACTCCAAAACGTGCACGCTGATTGGCCAGCGTGCACGTTGTAAATCGACTTATACTAATGGAAAAAGGACCGGTCGGCCTGACTTTTTCCATTACTATAAGTCTCTTTTAAAACACTGCCTCGCTATGTTAAAAGAGTTTAACATAGCGAAACAGGTTTTAAAAAAGCAATGGAGATCTCCGTTGCTTTTTTTAAAGCTGTCTCGCTATGTTAAACTCCTTTAACATAGCGACACAGTGTGTAAAAAGCAACGGAGATCTTGCTTTCTCTGTTGCTTTTTTTTAAACCTGTCTCGCTATGTTAAATGAGTCTAACATAGCGAGACAGCTTTAAAATAAGCAACGGAGATCTCCGTTGCTTATTTTAAAGCTGTCTCGCTATGTTAAACCCATTTAACATAGCGAAAAAGGTTTAAAAAACGGAAAGCAAGATCTCGTTGCTTTTATTCGCTATGTTAAATGGGTTTAACATAGCGAGACAACTTTAAAATAAGCAACAGACATCTCCGTTGCTTATTTTAAAGTTGTCTCACTATGTTAAACCCATTTAACATAGCGAACAGTAAAAAGCAACGGAGATCTTGCTTTCTCTGTTGCTTTTGGCCACAGCTCTGATGTACTGCGTAGGCATACACAGTACATCAGAACTGCCGTGGATACCAGACAGCTGCGGAAGGGCAGCAAAGAGGCATTATACAATGCCATTATTTAAGAAAAGTAATTATTATCTTTTCTTAAATAATGTCATAGTATAATAGCAATAACCCACTTCTGGGTGTGGGTAATGCAGGATTTACCCACGGTTGTCTTTGTTTGGTCGCCAACCATGGGTAAATCCCGCATTACCCACACCCAGGCGTGGGTTATTGCTATAATCTAAACTGATTCTTTAAATAACAGTTGTTCCTTTATTTATGTCATATCAAACTTAAGAGATTTTTATTTTTCCAAAACAGTGCCCTGTAGTCCACTATCTCCTTGATGAAATATACTAAACTGCATGGCTATAGACCTTTCTATTTTCCTATTATTAATATTTCTAACATGCTCTAACAGCCTACTTTTAAAAGACCTTTTTTGTCTCCCCAATATAAAATTTGCTGCAATGGCATCTTAGGGCGTACACAATGCCCTCTGTATTACAACTAAATACATCACATACTTTAAAACACATATTATTAATTTTAGAGAATCCTTTAGTTAACATACTTACAAGCTTTACATTTACCACAAATGGATGTACCATATGTGGATAAAGTAGCTGTTATATTCACAGGGGGAGCACTAAACCTACCCCTCACTAAAAAATTATATATACTTTGTACTCTGTCTCTTTTGCCATATGTTCCATTCTAGACCCTCAGATACACCTTCACTATTACAAATCAGGTTCTAGTCCCCTCCCATAAATAATAATCCCTGCATAAATCTTATTACATCTCCCTTAATTCTCTTAAACTCCAACAGCAGTTTTAGGTAGAATATAAATGTATGCTGGCATAATCCTCCTCTGAAAATAACTTTTTACTACTACAAATCGACTATTATTGCTTTTTTTCCTCTTTTATCAATATTGGAGCTCTACAGCAATCAATGTTATTACTCACATTTTCATTTGTCCTGGATATCCTGACGATGTCCACATTGAAAATTTTTTTTGTTTTGCCAAATTCATGCACTCAGTTTTATGCCATGTGTCACCTGCAACATCACTTTTTGTACTCCACACTTTTTAATACAATTCAATACTCTTTGTATTCTGTCTATAACTATAAGGTCATTTACATTCCATGACAATATGGACAGAGTAGCTATTAATATAAAGCTATTACTCTCACCTACTATACATGATAGTTCTTATGAAGGTATTGTTTTTTTTTAGTCCACAAGCACACACTGATGTTTGGCAGGCTGATCTCTTATGTAGTTATGTCTTCTCTCCATTTGAACATATGCCACATTTTTCAAGACTTTTTGCTTCAATGAGAGATTTAGTCCTGTCCAAGTAGAATCTAAGTTCCCCTTTGTTCTGTGGATTGGGAAAGGAGGTTGGCAAATGAATGGACTGATTAAGAGCCACACTGGAAACCACCTTGGGCATGAAGGATGTATTGGTCCTGAGAGATACCCTGTCCGCATGAAAGATGATGAAAGGCTCAACTGCCATAAGGGTCTGTAATTCAGATATCCTTCTAGCTGATGTAATTGCTACAAGGAAGGCTGTTTTCCAAGAAAGAAATTTTAAGTCTGCAGTAGCAGCTGGCTCGAAAGGAGGTAGAGTGAGCTTCTCCAAAACAAAGTTAAGGTCCTAGGCAGGGGCAAGAGCTCTCCTGGGTGGTCTCAAGTTCTTTGCCCCTCTGAGATACTGCTTGAGCACAGGATGAGAGAAGAGGGGTGGTTCTGTGTTACAGTGAGCTGAAATAGCTGAGGCGTGGATTATAATAGAGGAAAACGACAGGCCCTTGTGAAGCATCTCAGCTAAGTATTGTAAAATCTGAGGTAAATTGGCCGCTGCTGTGCTCATCCCTAAAGATTGGTTGCAGGCACAGAATTTTTTCCATTTGTCAGTATAAGATTTTCTAGTACTAGGTCTTCTAGCCTCCAAGATGACATCCATCACAGGCTTGCTGAGGGATGATAAGGTTGAATTTAAGTGATTAGGCAGACTGCAAGGTTCAATGTTGGAAGCTGAGGGTGCAGAATTTGGTTCTCCTGCTGACACAGTAGGGAAGCTGTCTGAGGCAGATGCCATGGAGATACTTGCGACACACTGCACAGGAGTGGGTACTAGTGTTGGCGCGGCCAGTTTGGAGCAATCAAAATCATCCTTGGTTTGTCCTGTTTGTCTTTCAGCAGAACTTTGGAGAGCAGAGGCAGAGGGGGAAAAGCGTAGACAGATAGGTTTTTCCAGCAGAAGGAGACAGCATCCACTTTCCATGCTTGTTTGTAGGGAGTCCTTGTGCAAAACTTGTCCAACTGGTAGTTCTGGGGGGAGGCAAATAGATCCATGTCTGGGCTTCCCCATTTGTTTGTCAACATGTTGAAAATCCGTGGTTCCAGCTGCCACTCGTGTGGGTCCATGAGTTTTCTGCTTAGTCAGTCTGCCAGTGTGTTCAATTTTCCTGGTAGGGATTGAGCTTGTAAGTGTACTTGGTAGCTCAAGGCTGTGTTCCATAATGCCATGGCTAGTCTGCAGAGGGGGTAGGAATGTGTATCCCCCTGCTTGTTTATGTACCACATAACCGTGGTGTTATCCATCTTTACCAGTAGTTGTCCTGGATGAAGGTAGTCCTTGAAGGCTGTCAGAGCATTCTGTACAGCTAGCATTTATTTTTGATTGATATGTAGGTGCATTTGATTTGGGTTTCATTTGCCCTGAATGCACTTCCCTGCCAGGTGAGCCCCCCCATGCATAGTCTGATGCATCTGAAGTTAGGGTTTGGGTGGCAGGGGGTAGTGTGAATGGCAGTCCCTTGTTTTGGTGGCAGGCCTCTGCCCACCAAAGGAACTCCAGGCATAGACAAGGTATGATAGGAATCATTGTTTCCAGGCTGTGGCGATGTTGACTCCATAGACTTTTTAAGCACCACTGTAGTTTCTTCATATACAGTCTTGCATATGAAATTAGAAGAATGCAGGAGGCCATGAACCCCGAGGCTTGCAGTATTTGTCTTGCAGATAAGCAGGGTTTTTGTGGCCACTTGTTTGAAGTAAGTTACCAAATGAATTTGCTTCTCTGGCGTGAGGAAAACCATCTGGGCAGTTTATTCAAGCTTGCACCCAGGAATGTAATCTGTTGACAGGGTACCAGTTGTGATTTATTTTCGTTTATGGTGTAACCCAGACAAGTCAGAACCTTTTTTTACAAATGCCAGATGATTTAAAAGTATGTCCTGGTTGTCTGCCTGAATTAGACAATCGTCCAGGTATGGCTATATTTGAATATTTCTTTGCCTGCAAAATGCAATAACTCGAGCCAGGCACTTTGTGAATACCCTGGGTGCAGTAGACAAGCCAAAGGGCAGTGCAGAGAACTGATAATGCAAGTAGCCTGCTTTGAAGCATAGGTATCTTCTGCAAGATTCCCTGATTAGGATGTGCAGGTATGTTTTTTTTAAATCTAGAGTTGCCAACCAGGCATCTTTGCCTAGCATAGGAAGTAACTGGTGAAGAGTCAGCATCTTGAATTTTGGAATTTCCAGAAAAGTGTTTAGAGACAGGTCCAGGATTGGACGCCATGATTTGTCTTTTCTGGGTACCAGAAAAAGACTGGAATAGAAACCTTGCTCCTTTTCCTCTTCTGGTAATGGTTGGCAGGTCTGGCCACCCGCTTGGTGTTAGCAAGGTGTGGAAATGAAATTTGTATCCCTGGGACACTATATTTAAAACCCATTTGTCCTGGGTTATGAGTTCCCAGTTCTTTGCATGAAGAGCAATCTTTCCCCCCAAAGGGGTAGTTAAAAGGTAAGTGCTTGGTACTGTTAAAAAGAAGTCACTGAGACTGTTTACCATAGGGGGGTGTCTTGTTATTTCCAGATCTGGAAGTGGAGGCCCCCCACTGCTTAGTTCTAAGAGTCCCCTGGGACTAAAACCTGGGGTTTTTGCTGTGTCTGGGTTTGGCTTGAGAGTATCTAGAAGGGGCTGGAAAAGACCAATTCTTAGCAGGTCAGTGCCTACTAAATCTTGGAAGTTGTACTTGTAAGAAATCTTTAACAGTTTGCATAGATTTAGCTTTATCTTCCATCTTTTTTAGAACTTCTTCAGCCTTACTGCCAAACAGACAGTCCTGATTTAAAGGAGCATCAAACAATTTAGCTTTAACATGATCAGGCAAAGATTGCTCCTTAAGCCAAGCATGCCTTCTAAGCACAGACCCAGTAACAGCAGCCCTGCAGGAGGCCTCTAAAGAATCAAAACCACACTGCAAAGTATGTTTAACAACTTGTTCAGCAGAATGCATTAAATCCTGTAAATCTTTATTTTCCACACAATCCGGAATCATCATCATTTTCTATTTTAGCAGTCCAATAATATGCTGCTGATATTTTAACATATGAAATTGGCAGTTTAAAGCTCTGATTGCCAAGGTTTCAGAAGTATAAACCTTTTTACCCCATCTATCCAGCGCCCTGGAATCTCTATCAGAAGGGGTAGGATTTTTAGCAGTAGAAGTCTTAATGCCCTTGGGCCCTTGAGAAATGGTCTCTGGATCTGCAACAGGATTTTTGAAAAGGAACTTGTGGGACTCAGGAACCCTGTAGTATCTGTCAAGTTTACTAGGAGCAGGGAATCAGGGGCCAAACTGGATTCCGAGAACACATCATCAACAATGTCTAGTACAGGAGGTATAGCCAAAGGCCTATGCTGAGGTAAAAGAAGGAAATTCTTAAGCCTCTTTTTTGAATCAGAAACTTCCTGACTTTCCAAGTGGAAATGCTCCCTTAAAGTATGTAAAGTTTCCCCACAATAAAAATCCTCAGGAGGGGAAGCAGAGGGAATGGAATCCTCTGCATCAGAATCATCACAAGTAGGTATGGACAAATCCAGGTCATTAGAAGAGACCGAAGGAAACAATATCCTGATCAGAAGATTCATAATCAAACTCAGGCCTAGGCCTCTTGGGGGGGGGGGGGGGGTTGACTACCCCTGATTAGAGTACTTAGATCTTCAGCAATTTTGATCATTTGTTTTTTAGGCATAAGGGCCTGAACATGTGGCCTGGGCATCGTTTTTTTAGACACAGAATGAGATTTAGGCCGTAGTAATGAAGGCAGTGTCAATTTAATATGCAAGTCTGTAGGCCTGAATAGACCCCCAGAAGCCGGTGCCTGCACAGCGGCTCCGGAACCATCCAAGGTAGAGACATCCGCGGGTTCCATAGGTGAAGCATCTCGCGGCATACCGGACTCCGAATGGGTCTCAGTAGAGGCCTGCAAATCAGAATTAGCTGGTATCAGGGGCTGCGAAAGTGCCTCACTGAGTATCGGCAAACTGGTGACTGGCTTAGGAGAAGCGTCAATGACAGTTTTGGACCTCGGCAGCCTGTCTCGGTCTTTATCTTTGCGTTTTTTCAGAATCCCGGTAGTCGGATGGCTAATCGATGACATTTCTGGATAATTAAACCGGGAACTGAAATATTTAGAGGCAAAAATGTACCAACGACGGATAGTGCGCTGATTAAATAAAGCACAAAACCGACAGCAAGGTACGTCGTGGTCAGGGCCTAGGCAAGGAATACAGTACGAATGAAAATCTTTATGAGGTATTTGCTTTCCACAAGTAATGCAATTAACTTTTACTGACATCGGTAAGGAGCAAGAAAAAGTTTCCCCAATGGGGTACTTAGCTTTAAGTTGAAGACTTCGGTTCTGAAACACGAAAACGAAATTTTCAGGAGACGGCTGACCGGCACTTGCGAACTGCTTCTGCTTCAGGCACTGCACGGCAAGAAAGACTGATGTAATGGCATCGGCTGCATATTTTATACCCCTGACGATCTGACGTCATCGAAGGGACAGCAACTGACGCAGGACCCAAGACTTTGTTAATCAGGCCGACTGAGGGCAACCTGCCAGCAGATTACCCAAATGTAATGACTGCAACAGTGAAACACGAAGAACATCAGGGAAGTTTCCCTGTTGGTTAGAATGCTGTGCTCGTCCCTGGGGAAGCTGTTGCTGCCATTAGTTAACACGGTTCTCTCCATTTTTCCTGTCAAAAAGAAACAGAAAACTAATCATGCAACTCCTCCTCCTCAATTTTCTTTGGATAGAAGTAGTTTATTGGGTCTGGCTCAGTGTTTAATACAGGCAATTGATCCTTCTTGTAAAGTAGTTTATGGTAAAAGGAGGTGAGATTCCTCTCTTCCTGTAGAGATTCAAGATTCTGAATCTGAAAAGGAAGATGCATGGACAGATACAGTTTTCTTCCCTCAGATTTCTGATTCAGACTCAGAGGAGAGCTCAGTTTCTGATTCTCCCAGGATGTGTTACTGAATTACCTCTTGTGACACAGGCAAATTTACATTCATATAAAAGTAATCAAACTGCATTAACATCAAATATTATACTTCACATACATTGCTACAGATCATATAACCTAAGCAATATTACATAAAAAGGCAGGAATTGAATAATTTAACAAGAAACATATTTCTTAAACCATCACTTACTACATAGGCAGTCATACAGTTTTATAAATGAAAACAAACCACACACAAAGAATCCTAGTTTCAAGCATTTTACATCACAAACTATACTGAGTTACTCACACTCCCAGTTGCAAGCATTATACATCATTTACAATCTATTCAATTTTTCTCACTCAAAAATTACACAGCTAATTTAAGTTCCATCGCTTTTAAACCTCATTCTTCCCTTGTATGTATTGTTCCCACAATTCACATTTTTTCATATGTAGTTTGCTCCTACCCCTTTCTAAAGCTCTCAATTCCAGTTGTTTTATCTCTGTTGCTACATTCACTACTTCCAGTGTAGCTGGTTTAGATTTTGATTTCCATTTTCTAGTAATTGCTTTTTTGGCAGCCACCATTATTAGACACAGCCAACTCCATGTCTAGGCAATTCTGATTCTGTATCATAGCTCAGAAAAATCATCTCCCCTGTCAAACCAATCTGCCCACCCAGCATCTCTAATCCAGTCTTTTACATTTTTATACACTATTTCCAAACTTGACCAAGCAGCTATAGTTTTAGTTGATCCCATTGCTGCTAAGCATTTAATTAATTTCAGTCCTACTCTTTCTAATATGGACAGAAAAATTATTCATAGGTAATGGGAAAATAACAAACTTCGGCAAATTTGATTTTCAGAACTTTGAATTGTCAGGCTCACATGTTAAAGTTTATTCAGATAAGCTATGCATGTATAAGGAATGTTTTATATGAAGTTTCTTCTTGTGAGGAAAAAAGATCTGCTTTAAATAACTTATGTTTATTCTATTCCGCAGGTCACTACTCATTGTTTACAGTATGTGTAAGACTCTGTTGATGCTTCTTCCAGGGTTATGGTCACTGGTACTGTTTTAAGGAGGCGTGCATGGCTGGGCTAGAGATTTAGTGTTTGGTCATTTTGCTGTAGAGGTGATCAAAAAGTGTCATGAAAGGGGCAAGCTGATCCAGGGAATCTCAAAGATTTTTCAGCCCACCTTTTCCAATCTACTCATCCAATTTTTGCAAAAAAAAAAAAAAACAGAATAAACATTCAACATTCTCAACTCAACAAAATACAGGTAAACAAATATTTAAGAAGAAATGGCAAAGGGGTTCAAAAAAGAAGTCTCGAACCTCCCCAAACCAAGGACAGTCCAATAAGTATGAATGAATGTTCAAGAGACCTGGTGAACCTCTCCTAGCCTGACCCCTTTTTTCTTCTGAAAAGTTGAATTTCCCATTTTCTCCTTGGTAACAGTTAGTTTCAGACTAATAGGTTCTGAAAGTTGCTCATTAAGGTTACAGATGGCAGTGGGAGGAAATTCTTCCTTTCCAGGGGGTCATTCCTCATCTTCCTGATCAGACTGCTTCGTTTCCCCTGGTTCTTCATCACACGCCATCCCAAAGAATGACAGAACCAGTTCCTCCTTTTCACTTGGGAAAGGGCTTTTATTCTAGTGCCATAGAAAGAGAATTCTTATAAACCAGTTCTGGACCTTCCTTTCCTACACCTGTTTCAGACAGTGATCATGTTCAAAATATCACTTCACAGCCAGCACCTCTTCCTCTTTCAAGTTTCTTGGCAACACTAGAATTAAAAGATGCTTATCCTCACACTCCTATTCATCCAGACTTCAGACATTTAAGGTTTGTGTGCCTGGATCACATTATCAGTTTTCTGTGACTATCTAATGCACCAAGAGTCTTTACTGCAGGCTACAGGGTATCAACATTTTTCCATATTTGGACAACTTGCTTATCTTTGCACAGTCTTTGTTCAGGAAACTCTCTCGTGGCTGAGAGCTCTCTTACTCAAGCTGGGATTCCGCAAGATCATTCAAAGGTGGTTTCTTGACTCCTTCACACAGGACTGTGTTCCTGGGATGTAAACTAGAGACCTCAGTTCAAACAGCTTTTCTTCCATGGAAAAATAGATCTTTAGAGCTGTTTCTAAGACTTTCCCCCTTAGACTCTGGTTACTGCTCGGGAATACCTCAGGATTTTGAGTCTCATGACATCTATGATTCTCATGATACCAGTGTCAAGACTCCCAAGTGAAAAATATACAGTGGTATCTGAAATCTCTTTAGTTCCAGCATCAACACTCCATCTTTTGAAATCCCAGTGCTGGGAGTTTGCTGGACAAGAACTTTGTTTGGTGGAGACAACAGAGATCCTTAAATCAAGGTCTTCCCTTCTCCCTACCTGCTCCAAAGCAGTAAGTCACCACAGACACTTTCAACTTTACTTGGGGAGCAGTTTCAGGAGGGATAAAAGTGCAGGGGGTGTGGGACACCAAGCACAGATGCAAACACATGAATATTAAGGAGATGCTTGCCCTGATCAAGACACTCACCTCTCTGAACCACCTTTGGTCCCAGAGACCTCTTCAAGTGGTTACAGACAATATCACAGTCTTATGGCACATCAACAAGCAAGGGAAAATCCGGCTAGACTAATGGGTCTACAGTTACCAGAGTCCATGGTTAGGCCATTTTTATGTAATGGTACTACAATGGCGGTTTTACAGACTTCAGGAATGTAACCAGCAGAGAGACTTAGATTAAATCCATTAAGTGGGAGTTCAGAAAGGACATATTTGGCAGCAATAATCAGGTAACCTGGTACGTTATTGAAGCCCATGGATGAATTATTCTTACCTTTTGAGAGGTCTGAGAGTTGTTGTTCTACAGTAGCAAGGATTGTGAAACCTGTGGCTATAACTGTGGGTGGAGTAAACTTTGATAGCTAGGATATTAGCTATTTCTTTTGGGTCACACAGTACAGTATTTCTGCGGCCTAGCTCCAAACATTGTTGGGTGACAGTTCTTAACTTTCTGACATAGTTAAAAGAAAGATCCACAGTTATTTTTGATTTTAGTGGCTATTTTAAGTTCATACTCAACTTTGAGCTTCCTAATGGTTGCCTTAAGTTCTCTGTTAGTTTACTTGTGTGCTCACAAGGTAGGTATAGAATGAGACCTCTTATAAGAATTAAGCTGTTTATTTTTCGTTACACAATTTATTTATAACAGCATTCAACCACAAGGAGTTGTCTTTAAATTTCTCATATTTTCTTTGGACAGGGACTGCCTCATCAATATAACAATTTAACTGGGAGTACAATTCAGAGGTATAGGTAGCAGCTTTAGCAATGAGATCCTTGAGAGGAGGATTAGTGCAGAATTTACTTAAGTATCCAATAACTGAATAAGGTTCGTTTATGAGAAGTCCCTAAACACAGAGCTATTAACAAGGAAAGTACTGCCAGTGTTAAAGGAAATGTCACTAAATTATGGTCTGATTTAACGAGGCATGATGATACATATGAAGATGTGCAATATGCGGCCATATTTGTGAGGACTAGTTCAAGGATATTGGGACCCCTAGTAGGATGGTTAACCATTTGTGAAAGACAGCATTTATAATGTCAAGTGCTAGGCATGCTGATGATTGGCAGTATAAGTGAGACAGCTGCAGTCCCCCAGTAGAAAGGTCATATGTTTAATGGGAATGTCAGCTAACAATATCCACCTTACTCAGAGGGAGACAGAGTGTTCTATAGCTAGCTATTAAATGGTAATCCTTTTATGGTGATTTGGTTCTAGGAGTTCAAATATGGTGTCACAAGGAATCCGTCATAAGGTAATGACATCTTTGACAAATACTGTTAGTTCCCCACAATTGCCAGTAGGTCTAAAGATGTGATGGGCATTATACCCAGGAACAGAGGGAGTGCTTTCATTTCTCTGAAACCATGTTTCTGTAACTATACATATACATTAATGTGTTCAAGTTGTAGGAGAGCCTCAAGTTCATGGCATTTTTTACGACTCCTGCCATTGAGTAGACCCACAATAACATGTTCCAAATTAGAATTTACTAGGTTTGAGTGTTCATCAGATGGACACGGCCTAAAAAAGACACTATGGGGGCAGTTATAGCTTTAGCCAGAATGTGAACGCCTTGGTAATAGCAGTGCAGCTCCCCCCAGCAAAGCAGGAAGGTTTGCCATCCATCTCATCCCAAGCTGACACATATGGGTCCCCCCTAGAATGACATCAACTACATAGCCAATTATTAAAGCCAATTATCTTGCCTTGGAATCATTCTGGGTGATGGCAAAATACCATTTATTACCAGTATCTTTCCTACCTCAGATACATGCATAGCATGCTCAGCCATTCACTCCCATGTGGACTACTATCAGGCCATAATCATAACCATATTTGTCAGGATGGAGATATCTGTTACATCTCTGATCCTGGCTCCAAAAAGACAGGTGTCACCCTATTCTTATCCAGTCTGGTTAGGGTGGTGCCCATATGCCTTACAATACAGTGACCTATTACTACAACATTATCATGGTTTGATGCAGTCTCAGTGGGCAATAAAGGCTTAGAGTCTGCACCCTTATGACGCAAAAGAGGCATGTGCTCTACTTGTGAAGAGTGAAGGCAGGTGTGTTGCTTTTTGAACTAATGCCCAAGGTCTCTCAGTCTTTAGCCTCAGCATAAGTTGATAGTTTAGGAGAGCCAATAGTACCCAGACACTCAAATGACAGCAATTAATCTTCCCTCACAAGAATAACTACCACACTTTTCAAAACTTCCCCAACACTTGGCTACAATTTAATTCCAGCACAGTTTATAAAATACAGTTAAATGCACAAAAATAATATTCAGGTTTCAATTGTTAAATAATAAAAGTGAAACAAACTTGTACCTTCCTTGGCATAGTAGGGATGAAGAAAAAAGTACAGCTGTGTACCCTTACCATAAATGTAGATGCTAGAGTGTATTCACTGTTGCAGTCACCACATTTGGGTTATCCTGTCAGGGGTAGCCCTCAGTCGGCCCGAATACCTGAGGCGTAGTACTTCTGAAATGGTCGTTGTAGCTCCAGGACTGACATCAGGTCGTCAATGGTATAAAATCAGGCAGCTGATGCCATTACATCAGTTTTTCTTGCCCTAACTGTCAGAAGCCCGCCAAATAGGGATCTAGGTTATGGTGGAAGAACACCACCAGTAGAAAGTAAATACCAAAAAATCCCTGTAAGAAGAGAGGAAGAAGAGAGAGAGAGACAAGGGGGATGGAGGGAGGGAAACCACGACTGCAACAGTGAATACACTCGAACATCTACATTTATGGTAAGTGTACACAACTGTACTATGTTCTTCGTGTTTCACTGTTGCAGTTATCACATTTGGGCTGATTCCCAAAGCTGAAGAAAAGGGGGGAGGCAGTCAAGAAGACTGTGGGCTGGCTAGGATGCCCTGCAAGACTGCTTTGGCAAAGCCTGCCCTGGATTTGGAGAAGATAGGCAGGTGGTAATGCTTGGTGAAGGTAAGAACAGATGTCCATGTTGCAGCCTCCAGGATGTCCCTGGTGGAGGCCCCTCTGAGAAAGGTTGCAGAGGTGGAGGTTTCTCTGGTGGAATGTATCCTGACCCCTTTGGTGGTGGTTTCCTGTGCTGCCTGTAGCAGAAATGGATGCAGTGTGCTATCCATTTGGAGACTGCTTGTTTGGATATGGCCATGCCCTCTGCTCCTGCTGCAAAGCTGACTAGCAATTGATCAGTTTTTCTGAAATATTTAGTCCTGTCCAGATAGAATCTGAGCTGTCTGTGCACGTCTAGAGAGTGCAGAATCCTTTCCCCTTGTTTTGTGGGTTATGGAAAAAGGTGGGTAAATGTATGGATTGGTTGAGAGCCACACTGGACACCACTTTAGGCATGAAAGATGGGTTAGTGCCAATTGAGACTCTGTCAGTATAGAAAATGATGAAGGGCTCTACAGCCATGAGTGCTTGTAACTCTGATACTCTTCTAGCTGAAGTGATGGCCAGAAGCAAGAATGTTTTCCAAGAGAGAAATTTTAACTCTGCAGAAACTGCAGGCTCAAAGGGGGGTAGGGTGAGCTTTTCCAACACAAAGTTAAGGTCCCAAGCTGGGGAAGAAGCTCTTCTGAGTGGCCTTAAGTTGTTAGCCCTTCTTAGGAACTGTTTGATGAGAGGGTGTGAAAAGAGAGGAGGCTCTGGCTGTAATGAGCAGAGAAAGCAGAGGCATGAATTTTAATAAAAGAGAAGGATAGACCCCTGTGTAGTAGGTCTGCCAGGTAATCCAGGATGAGAGGTAGGGAGGGCTGCGCCGCTCTGGCTCCCTTAGCCTGGATCCAGGTGCAAAACCTTTTCCACTTGTCAGCATAGGATTCCTTAGTGCTGGGGCATCTGGCCTCATGTATAACATCTAGGACTTGTTTGCTTAGGCTGGCAGCTTGAGGTGTGGGTCAGGGAATAAGCCAGGCTGCCAGGTTGAGGGTCTGCAATTGGGGATGTATGAATTATCCATTCCCCTGGGTCAGGAGTGTAGGGATCTGAGGTAGGTGCCATGGTGTCAGGGCTGACAGGCTGCACAGCAGTGGGTACCAGTGCTGGCATGGCCAGTCTGGGGCAATCAGGATTGCCCTCAGTTTTTTTCCTCCCTCATTTTGAGTAGTACCCTTGACATGACTGGTAGAGGGGGAAATGCACAGACCAAGAGGTTTACCCGCTGGAAGGAGAGAGCATCCACTTTCCAGGCCTTGCTGTGAGGTTCCCTGGTGCAGAATTTTCTGAGCTGATGACTGGAGTAGGACGCAAAGAGGTCGACCTTCAGGGTGCCCCATTTCTGGGTTAAAAAGGTGAGGGTTCTGTGGTCTAGATGCCACTCATGTGGGTCTCTAGCAGGTTTCTGCTTAAGTTGTCTGCCAGAGAGTTTAGAGAGCCTGGCAGGAATTGTGCTAGCAGGTGTAGTTGCATGGCTGAGGCCGTGTGCCAAAGGGTCATGGCTAGCCTGGAGAGAGGATAAGAGTGAGTCCCTCCCTGCTTGTTGATATACCACATCACTGTGGTGTTGTCTGCTTTGATCAGTACAGGCCCTGGGGAGAGTAGGGGTCTGAAGGCTGTCAGGGTGTGCTGAACAGCTAACATCTCTTTTTGGTTGATGTGCAGATGTATTTGATTTCGGCTCCAGTGGCCCTCAATGCACCTGCCTTCCAGGTGTGCACCCCAGGCATAGTCTGATGAGTCTGTGGTGATGGTCTGGGCAGCGTGGGGTTGGGAGAAGGGAAGTCCCTTGTTGTGGTTGCAAGCTGCTGCCCACCAAATAAAATCTTTCCTTAGACAAGGTATCACTGGTATGAGAGTTTCCAGGTCTTGAGAGTGTTGACACCAAAGGCTTTTTAGGCATCACTGTAGTTTCCTCATATGCAGTCTGGCATATGTAATGAGTAGGATGCAGGAAGCCATGAACCCTAGAGCTTGCAGGATTTTCCATGCGGTTAATTGGGTTCTGGTGGCTAGTGGAGAGAAGTAGTCTGTCAGGTAGGCTTGTTTTTCTGGAGTAAGGAATGTCATCTGGGATGCTGTGTCCAGGCTTGCTCCCAGGAAAATAATTTTTTTGCTTGGGGACTAGTTTTGGTTTCTTTATGTTGATAGTATACCCCATGGAGGTCAGTAGGTCCTTTACAAAAGTCAGGTGCTGTAACAGCTTTTCCTGACTGTCTGCCTGAATCAGGCAATTGTCTAAGTATGGGTAAATTTCAATATTTCTTTGTCTGCAAAAAGCAAAGGCAGAAGTCAGGGATTTTGTGAAAACTCTGGGAGCAGTGGATAGGCCAAAGGGAAGCACAGATAACTGAAAGTGCATAGATCCTGCCCGGAAACATAGGCGTTTCCTGCATGATTCCCTGATTGGGATGTGGAGGTAGGCCTCTTTTAGATCTAGGGTGGCTAACCAAGCATCCTTGGAAAGCAATGGTAGAAGCTGCTGGAGGGTGTGTATTTTGAATTTTGGTATTACCAGAAAGGTGTTTAGAATGGATAGATCGAGGATGGGGCACCATGTGCCCTCTTTTCTGTGTACCAGGAAGAGTCTGGACTAGAAACCTTGGCCTATTTGTTCTGCATGGACATGCTGTATTGCCTCATGGAGAGCAGGGAAATGACTTGCTTTTTGGCCTCTGCCCACTGGTTTGGAGGAAGATCTGGGAACCCTTTTGGGGTTGGTGGAGTGTGGAAATAAAATTTGTATCTCTGGGACACTATGTTGAGGACCCATCGGTCATTGGTAATGGTGGCCCAGTTGCTTGCGTGGAAGGACAGTTTTCCTCCTAGGGACACAAGCAGGTGGGCAGAGGTAAGAAGTGGAGGTGTAAAGTTATTGAGTTCTTACCATAAGGGGGTGGCTTTGCACTCCCTGTTTTTGAAGAGGAGAAACTCCATTGCTTAGATTCTGCATTCCTTGGGGCAGCTGTCTGGGGAGTCTGCTTCCCCTGGGTCTGGGCTGACCTGGCCTGGAGGGGGCAGGAAAGGACCAATGCTTGAAGGGGCAATGCCTACTAAACCTCGGAGACTGGACCTGTAAGAAGTCTTTAACTGTCTGCATAGATTTAGCTTTTTCTTCCATTTTTTTAAGACCTCTTCTGCCTTGGTGCCAAATAAGTTGTCTTTGTTCAATGGTGCGTCCAACAATTTGGATTTGACATGGTCTGGCAAGGTTTGTTCCTTAAGCCAAGCATGCCTTTTAAGGACAGAGCCAGTGATGGCTGCCCTGCAAGATGCTTCTAGGGCATCAAAGCCACACTGCAAGGTGTGCTTAGTTACTTGACTTGCAGAATGCATTAGCTTTTGTAATTCTTTATTTTCTGCACAAGCAGGAAAGGAAGATATTTTTTGTTTCAGGAGCTCCATGGTATGCTACTGATATTTCAGCATGTGGAACCGACAATTTAATGCTCTAATAGCAAGAGTAGCAGAGGTGTATACTTTTTACCCCATCTGCCTAAAGCTTGGGAATCCCTATCTGAGGGTGTGGGATACTTAGCTGAAGTTGCTTTAATTCCTTTAGGTCCTTGAGAGATGACCTCTGAGTCAGCAGTAGGATTTTTGAAAAGAAATTTGTGAGCATCAAGGACTCTGTAATACCCGTCAGGTTTCCTGGGAGCAGGATGGAGGGTTTCAGAAGTCAACTGAATTCCATAAAAACATCATCCACAACATCCAGGACAGGAGGAATGGCCAAAGGTCTGTGCTGTGGTAAATCGGCATTCCGCCATTTTAAGCATTTGACATTGAGGCAAGGAAAGCAGGTGCCTGAGCTTGGGTCATCGTTTTTTTGGGTGTAGTTCGTACTCTGGGCCTTAGAAACTCGGTAGCTTTAGAAAGAACTGAAGACGCGAAAGAAGTCATCGGTCTGTGTCGAGTATCGGTAGTACGAAGTACTTCCTCAGAAGCCAGTGCCTGCTCAAAGGCTCCAGATCAATCCAAAGTACAGACATCAGCAGGATCCTTAGTCGGAAAAGAGTCTTGCGGCATACCGGACTCCGAAAGAGTCTCAGTAGTGGCCTGCGAATCCACAGAAGTGGGCACCAGGGGCTGCGAAAGTGCCTCACTGAGGACCGGAGAACTGACTACTAGCTTATCAGAAACGGCAGTTTTGGACCTGTGCGGTCTTGTCTCTTTTATCCTTACGTTTTTCGGAAGATTGGTAGTTGGATGGCTTACTGAAACCATACCGGAATTAGAGGACTGCGAGCGAAAAAATCTAGCGATAATAAGGGCCCGATGACATATAGTTCTGGTGTTGAACAAAGCACAAAAGTGACAGTGGGGGACGTTGTGGTCTGGGCCTAAACAAGTGACACAGTAAGAATGGAAGTCTTGGTGTGGTATTTGCTTTCCACAGGCGAGACAATTGTTAACTTTTTCTGACATCAGTTAGAGCAAGAAAAAAGGATCCCCAACAGGGTACTTAGCTTTAGAAGACTTGAACTTTAATTCGGAAACAAAAACTCAGGTAGCAGCCGATCGGCATTTGTGCAAACTGCTTCTGGCTCCTCAGCAAGAAAGACTGATGTAATGGCCTCGGCTGCCTGATTTTATACCACTGACAACCTGCTGTCAGTCCTGGAGCGACACCAACCGATGCAGAAATACTAAGCCACTGGTATTTGGGCCGACTGAGGGCTACCCCTGGCAGGATAACCCAAATGTGATGACTGCAGCAGTGAAACATGAAGAACATCAGTTAAATCCAAGGCAGATTGTCTTAAGCAAGTGCTCAGAGCAGTCCAGCCAAACAGGTCATTCTAGAGCTACGTATTTGTATAATACAGCTACCTGCACTTCCTTCTAAATAGCTTTCCATTTTCCTTACCGACAACAAAGTGCCTTGGTTTGGTTGCTTTACGTTTACTTTATCTGGTAAGGCAAAACACTTTCCTGTGATTTTTCTATTGTTACTTTTTCTCCAACTTTTAAATCTAGTTGTCTTATGCAATTCGTAATAGGAGTTTCATCTCTGATTTCTTTTCTAAATGCCCTTTGCATTGTGTTGATTTTCAGGCTTCAGCACTGCAACTGAAGTTGGCACTCTGCTTTTCAGTCTTCTTCCCAGTAACAATTCAGTTACTGAGAGAGTTCTGTACTCCAAATACTGTGAGAACAATCCTCACAGTCTTTGTCACTCATCTTTCTTATAACATTCTTCACTTTTTGGATAGTTCTTTCCTCTTACTCACTTGACCATGGATAGTGTGAAGTGGACATATTCGAATTTCCATTCATTCACAAATCTGAATTCCTGGCTTTTGCTTACATGACTTTGTCAGCTATGACAACATTAAGTATCATTAATCTCAAAAATATAGACTAAAAAAGAATACAAACTTTAGATTAGTGGGCTTCCAGTATGGTGGGCAGAAATCAAGCAGCTGAAATAAAGCTGCCAGACTATGAAAGTAGGTAAAAATTTAAAAAGACAGTAATTCAAGACAATAAAGAGAGTTATCGGTAACAACAGCAGTCAAAGTTTATGGAGGCAAATAAGAAAAAGGTGAACAAGAGTACCAAAAATACAGCCCTTAAAGATGTTTTGACTGAAAAGGGATAAGCAACAACATGACTAAACTGCTGGAGGAGATAGAATAGACACATCATTATAAAAATACACACCATCACAGTGTTACAGAAGATTAATTAATTGCATAATGAAGTATTTAGAATCAGCACACCTCTAATGAACTGCACTGCAGCAAATAAAAAAGGATGAAATGGAGGAAATATTAAGTAAACATACAGATGAACTGCAAGGGATCCTGACTTAAGAGAAACAGATGAAGGCAAACATTATGGAACAAGAATTAAAACAGAAGTTTAAACAGCAGCATACAGAACTGGAGGAAAAACCTATGAGAAAATTTAAGATTTTTGGATTTCCCAAGAAAGTGGAAGGCAGCAGTGGCGGCTGGTGACTTCAAATCAAAGGGGGGCTGCAGGAGACAGCTGAATGGGTGGGGGTCAATGGGAAGGGGTGCGGCCAACTAGAAAGGGGAGGAGCTATGCTCAAAACCACAAAAACTAAATATACTGCCCTGGGTGCCAAACCGTCATTATGAGAGTCCAATCAAGACAAAATAAAGTGTAGAAGAATAAAAATATTTCTATGCATTGGCTGCATGACAGCTTAATATCTAGATGGAAACAAAAAAGGTTGTGAAGCATGAAAAAATAAATGACTTTTTTTAAATACATTAATGGAATGCCAGTCAAAAAAAAAGTACAAGAAAAACAAGCATCACTCAACTCAAACCACTTCTTGCACTGCAATTCTAATTATAATTTATATTCAGCTTTATTAAAGTACCAAGTTACATGCTGAAAGTAGAAATCTCTGATGCCCCCACTTGTAAAAATGTTCCTTACCCAAAAAAAGACCTGCTGCCTGACATCTACTTGTTTCATGGGGAAAACATGATCAAAGTAAAAAATGAAAAGCAAACAAGAAATAAGCTCAAGATACATTGCTTAAAAGGATTACTCTACAGGTTATGGACCACACGATTGTCATTCTGTTTACGGGTAAAGCCTGCAGAGATGACTGGAAGTCTCCAAGTGTAATGAGACTCTTAAAATAATGTAATCCTGTCCTTTATTACAAATACTGTCATATGCATTTCAATACCCAAGGCTTATACATTATCTAGTTAAGTATTCTCTACATGGCAACAGAAAGGCTTTCAATGTTGGCAATTCTTTAAACAGTATGCTTATTAAAGCTTACTTGCACCTTGAAATCTCAGCCAAGCTTACCTGATCTTCATTAAAGTATTGCTACTTAAACACAGAGCAATAGGCACTTTGAGTAATAAGCATAAATCAACAGTACAAAAAATATGACAGAAACCAGACAATTCTGTAAAAATCAAGGACAGATGAAAAGCCACTCTAGTACTTGTGTCTACCTTGGATGGGGGGATACTCTGCACATTTACACTGCATAACTACTCCTTGCCTTTCTTCGACACATCCAGAGTCACTACATGGGGGAGTGGGGTGCAACAAGTATGTCACAGTTTGAAATGTCTCTGGCTGACTTGTGATGACCCTGACACATTTGTCATACCTCTCAACCACAGAGCAAGAAATCTGGACAAAGCCATACAAAGAAATGGGACAAATGCCCAAAAATAAGGACATTTTTTTTAAATATTGCTCTTATAAACTTAGAAAGATAATAGAGGTCTTGCATTAGTATGAATTTTCTGAATGGTATGAAATCTGAAACTCAAATGTCTGTCATTATTTTCTAACTTCAGTCTTTAATGATTTGTCACTAATTTGCCAAAAAAACACAATTTTATGAAAAATGGACCAAAAACGTTATGTAAAAATATAAAATAGCAACACAATACAGCTGGGAACCTGTCAACGAAGGGACACTTTAATATCAGTACTGCTAACTTGAGCAGCTGACAAAATAAAAGAATCTACATGCATTTCTGAAACAAAAGTAATCTAACTGATTATTACAGTTATTTCTTAATTATAAACCCTCCATGTTTTCTTCCAAAATTGCTATTTTGCGGAGGGATCATTAGGGGAAGAGCAACATTTTGAGCCAAAATCAGGGACAGTTGAGAGGTTTGGCTATGCCTAATTCTATAAAGCAATTTGCGTGTACCTCTCAACCTGTTAATGCAATAAATCTGGACAAGGCCAAATATATTAGGGGAACATATAAACAGTACTAAAAATTGCTCTTGTATAAACTGAGACAGTTGCTAGAACAGGTCTTACTTCAGCATGCATTTTTCTGAAGGTTATGAAGTCTGAAACTCAGTGTGTCATTATTTAGTGACTTAATTCCTAAATGATTTGCCAGAAAACCACAACTTTTATGAGGAACAAACCAAAAATAAGAAGCATAAAATCTATTCATTCTTTGAAAATCTGGACAGTTGAGAGGTATAGTTCAGCCGGGGCTGTCTTTGAGTTTGCCGCCCTTCCTCCTCACAAAATTGTGGTCGGATGGAGGTTCCCCCCTTCAGCTATTCCAATGAACCATTACTTGGCTATTTCATCCCATTTACCATAAATACTAATGTAAATACTGCTTTACTTCTACGATGATTTGGAATTCATTTGAAAGTTTTATTTTGCATTTTACAGCACAAACACTAAGACATCTGCTAAACAAAGCAATGCAGTCTCACAATGAAAACAGACTTATCATTAAAACTTCTCTGCCCTTGAAACTCACATTCATTGAAACAGCACTGAAACCCACATTTGGAGAAAATACATTTTGCCAGTGACAGATAAAGATTAACTTTGGGCTGTTTTCAAATCATATGCCCCTTGCACATGAACACATGGTCTTTGATACACCTTTCTGATTTTATTAAATTATATTCCTTGTACAATACAGTACAGCTGTAGAGGGTGTTTTAAATTTGTTTTGAACACTTTTCCAGTAAACAATGAAACAAAATGCATGCACCAATAACGACAAAACTGCCCAATTCATAACATTTCTATCATAAAAGTCTACTCAAACTTCTACAGTCCACCAGTATCAGGTAAATATCCACAATCTCTGAAGAAGTAAAAGTCATCTAAATAATTCCACATTAAAGAAATATGTAACTAATGAAGAGGTTGCTGCTAGCAAACAATTTTATATGTCATAGTTTCATCTACAAATAGTGTTTGTTACCCTTGAGGAATAAATTGCCCATGTTTCATTAAAAAATTATAAGCCTGACAACAACTATCTACTTGTTTCATGGGGAAAACCTGATGAAAGTATCAGTAAATATTTACAATCTCTGAAGAAGTAAAAAGTCATCTAATAATTGCAATAAGGAATGGATGGCAAACTGATAACAGGTTCAGAGTTACTAGGTATCTTCACCAAAAAGGACTGCAGCATCCACCCCCTTTACAATACAGTACAGTATCAGCAATGCATCTACCTACTGCAGGAGTAGCGAACCCACAGCCTTCTGCATCAAAAGCAAGTACAGTACCGGCTGTGCTATTAACAATGCAACAGACTCAGCATAAGCATCACTAAACATTTGTTCCCCTGCAGCGCTCAGCTTTTTGTAAAATCTACTTAACACTCAGCTGTATCTCTGAACTTTGCAGCAGAAGAAATCTGGAAAAAGCCAAAATGTAGGGGGGGGGGGGGGCAAAAGACCAAAAAACAGGGACACATTTTAAACATTGCTTATATAATGTTGGAAAGTTGCTAGAATAAAATGCTGTGTTACCACCATACATTTCACTGCCAAGCATTGAACCCAGGACCCTGTGCAAAACAGTCACAGCAACATACCACTATGCCACATCAATCATCTATTTTATGAAAGAGGAAGACTGAAACTTAAATGGCTACATTCAGTGAATTCAGTTCTCACCATAGCTGTCAACATCTTAGCACAAAACACCTGAAAAAAAAGCCAATAATGGGGGAATACAGCCCCCAAACATATTCAGTGAGTTCAGTTATCACCATAGCGCTCAGCCTTGGCACAAAAAACCTGGACGAAACCAATAATGGGGGAATACAGTCCCAAAAATAGGGACAAATTTCAAATATCCATCTTATAAACTTATAAACTTGCTATAATAACAGGTTTTGTGTTACCATGTACTTTCTGAAGAATATGAAGTCTGAAATTCCAATGCTTGTCATTTTTATTTATTTAACATTTGTTAACCAGGAAAGTCTGACTTGGAACAAAAGGCAATTTTTAGCAGAGGAAGAAACACTCCAGACATGTTTTTGTAAGATGAGAGGACACCAGAGCAAACCCACACAAACACAGGAAGGACATGCAGACTCTGCATAGAAGGCATCCCAGCCAAGAATCAAACCAGATAACCTGTAGCTGTTAGGCAACAATGGTACCACTGCACAACTGGCTGTGTTGAGAAGCAAACGTACAGAAACCACAGATTTTATGAGGAACAGAGCAAATGAGGCAAAAATCTGCATTTTTTTACAAATGGTGGTGGGTAGGGAATTCAGGCTCTTGCCATTTGGGCCCAAGATACAGGGTTCAAGCCTTATTCTCTACCCACCACCATGTAGTGACTGGGGCATTTAGCACTCATTTTCCATAGCAGATGCAGGTTTTACAGGATCAGGTTGCTAGCTCAAGGCCCAACCCTCCTCAGAGGGTGCACTACACACTCACACCTAGGGTCAATTTAGAGTGCCCAATCTACCTACCTCATGTCATTGGAATGTGGGAGGAAACTGGAACACCCAGAGGAAACCCACACTGGTTTACATTAGGAAATATCATCATAGATAATAAATACATAAAAATAATACAGTTTAAGTGATAAAAATGAGGCAAAGGGGTCTGGAAGTGAAACAAAGGGGTACAGAAGTGAGACAGAGGGGTATGGTAGTGACACAACAGTGTACAGAAGTGAGACAAAGGAGTATGTTGTGAAGAATGAAGGGGTTAAATGAAAAGGATATCAGCTGGAATACAGTGTAGTCAGTTAGATAAAGAAATGGGAGGATGAATAGCAAAGTCAAGGAGAATTCTAGTGAGATGAGTAGAGAAGAGGAGATATATTATGGGAATGTTGGTTTAGCCTGGGCCTCAGTTGCAGGAAAAGAGCCAAGAACAACATAAAAAAAATTGTTTATCTTTGAGGTCTTGGGGGAAGGTTCTTGCCTAATGGATGTAGGAAGTGAATTCCACGTCTTTGAAATATATGTGAAACATAAGGAGTCACCACATGACTTGTGTGATTTTCCAAAAACAAGAAGATTTTTACTTGTAGAGCGAAGTGGCCTTGTAGAAAATTGAGGGAGGCATCTGTCAGGAAAGAATAGAATGTTATGAGCTAGTTTTAATACAGAAAAATGTATACAGCTTGAGAAATCGAGCCAATTCATTTTGGGGGGCTAAACAGTAATGAGATGAAAGGGGCATAGTGATAGCAAATTCATCACTTTTGTTACAGCATTGCTCAAGTTTTTGTAGTTGTGCTATATTAATACTAGTGAGAACAGGAATACCCATGAGATGAGTAAAGTCAATCTATAACCAAATGGGTTAGGTTATTTCAAGCACAAAAGAGAAACTGGCTAGGCTTAAAATGGCCCCACAAGGGCAGTAAGCCTAGTACTTGCCTATGAACCTATAATAGGTGAGGCATAAAGAAGACTGGACAAAGACAGGTTGTAGCAGTGGTTTTAGTGAGTAGCAGTAAGAATGCTGGTGATTTGGTTCAGAAGGTCTGCCTTATGGTGACTTTCCTTGGCATGTTTTCAGTACATGTAACAAATTCAAGGGGATAATCAAAGGTAACACCAAGAAGCTTGGTTTGGGAGACTACTTCAAAATGAGAAGAATTGGCTGTGAACTTGTTCTTACTCTTGGTTTGTAATCTGGGGATAAAGCACATTAGTTTTTGAAGATTATAGAAGCAGCTGAGATTGACAGAACGAATTCTTGATGTAGGTAAATGATTCCTGAGAAATGGCCTGTAAAGAGGACAGTTAGGGTGCAGAGCATTATCAACATACTGGATAAGATTGTCTTGAAATAAGGCTGAAAACACCTTGTTTATGAACAAGTTAAGAGAGAAACAACTATGGACCCCTGCATGACCAAAGGTGACACTAGCAGCTAAGTAGAGAAATGAGTGTGCCATCTGACTGCCTGACAGTGGTTACAAAGATAGTTAGTGACCCAATTATTGGTGAGGAGAAACCTACACTACACAGGAAAGGCAATAGTGTCAAAGGCCTTCGACAGAGATCAAGAAAGACAGAAGACACAAGTTTATGTTCATTCCTTTCTTGATAAACAGTGTTAAGGAATGATAGTTGTACTATAGCTAGGGTGGGGTGTTGTATAGGAAAGAGTGGTGTCTTGGTTTGGAGGAAATGAAGAACCTGACTGTTAATACATTGTTTTATTATTTTGGAAAAAGGTATTAGAATAGCAGTGGGGTAAGAGTTTCACAGATATTTGGAGGCACTTTTATGAAGAGGTAGTACGAATGACTGCTTCCAGGACATAAGAACAGTAGATTCAGATACAGACTGATTTATCAGAACGGAAATGAGATAAGAAAGGAGCAAGCCTTATGCATTTAGCAGGGAAATAGATGTTTCTAAAGTCGAGAGTTTTCTCAGTTTAGCACATACTCCAGCTAACCTTCTGATTGCCTTTCCTTAGTACAAGTTTGGCTCATCTCCAAACTGATCAAATAGCTATAAGATCTGAAAAGCTGCTATCTCCTGTAATGACCCAGAAAATATACCATTTGCAACTCTGGCTGGGAAAATAAAAAATAATATACATACCACCAAGAAGAAAACTCTAGTCTGTACTCTGTCTCTGTTCTTCTTCTAACTTCTTTCTTCTACTCTACTACTTCTTTCTTCGGTTCTTCTTCTGTTCTTCAGCACAAACAGGTGCACAGCTGACAAAATATAGGCCGCCCAAAAAGTGCTAAATAAATCCAAATCCATAGCCAGATCGGTAAATAATCCTTCCCTTGTGACTGACTCAGTCATGAATCAGTCCACAACTGAAACTGTTTGATTCTCGCTCTTTTCCCAGCACATAAAGCCCGGGAAGAGAGCGACAACCAATCAGCAGCATTTAGCCCAAGCACGTCATGTACGTGCCTGCGGACGTCGCAGTCCAAACCCCTCCCAATTCTATGCGGTTTGGAACCGCACAGACTGCTGGGCATCACACTGATGCCTTAATGTCCTCACCGGGCTGCAGCAAAAACAAAAAAAAAAAGTCTTTGTTTAAAACCGCCGCAACCCAAGGCGGTTAAAGTGCGCATGCACCTACTTGCCGACGCCGAGGCAGGAAGGAACTTGAAAGACAAACTTGAGGCTCGCTTGCTTGACAGTAAAGAAAAAAAATAATAATACAGTAGTCTACACAAAAAGGTACTTTTTTCCTTTTTTTTAATGAGGGGGCTGCAGTCCGATGCCACGAGCCGCCCCTGGAAGGCAGTGACTGCCAGGAGTTTATATGGAAATACACAAGTCAATGGACAAGTTATGTCCCAGGAAAAATTTCAAAGAGCACAGATGGCGAATACACCTAGTAGGTCCCCTTAGGAGAGGCTGATACTTATAATGATTAAGCTGCATTCATATCAAGTGAAAGAGGAGATTCTTTCAAAACTGAAGTGAAAGAAACTCAAGATAGAGCGGGCTTGTGTGTTTGAAGATATCTATTATTCCGCCTAAACAAGATTTCAAAGGACTGAATTCATCCCTGTCATAAGGAAATGTGCACATATGAAACTGAGGTTCAAACTTCTTTACCCTGCATCTTTACGGGTCTTTTATCATTCGGGGTTAAAAAAAGAAGTTATGTTCTTACCATAACATTCCATCTGTGTTGTTGATCTTCATTCATTCATGACAGATGGGTTTCGGTTCAGTCCTTGGAACCAACTCAGCCGATATAACAAGCTCGTGCTGGCCAGAAACTCTTGAGTTAAGGTTACCCATAGTGCTCCTCTCCTCATCTCCTCAGATCGAGTTTGCCTGTAAGAATAAGAAAGCGGAGGTTTGTCTGAGCAAATGCCATATCACGCAACCAGGACCAAACCTGAACCTCCAGGAGCCTTTGGAGGGGGGTGGGATGTCATGAATGAATGAAGATCGACAACACAGATGGAACATTATGATAAGAACATAACTTCTTTATCTGATGGTGTCAATTTTCATTCATTCATGACAGCTGGGACAGAGTCCCTAGCTACTTTATGTCCTGGGAGGCCCTATGGAAGGATATTCTTGAGCACCATTGAGCCAAAGGATGCCCTCCCCCTGGAGACCATGTCCGATTTGTAATGAGTGGTAAAGGTATGACGAGTAGCTCAAGTAGCTGCTGTGCAAATGTCATCCACAGAAGCTCTCGAATGAAAGGCTATGGAAGTGGCAACTGATCTGGTTGAATGTGCCTTGACTTTAGTTGTTAAACACATTTTATTTTGTTGATAGACAAAGGAAATGCAGTCTCTCAACCATTTTGCCAAAGTGACTTTAGAAAGTGATTTACCTAACTTGGCTCCTGAAAAGGACAGGAACAACTGGTCTGGATTTCCGGAATGATTTAGTCCTGTCTAAGTAAAAATGCAATTGTTTATGTACATCAAATAAATTCAGACAATATTCTGCTTTGTTACAGAAATTTGGGAAGAAAACAGGCAGATCAATGGATTAATTAATATTGTAATCTGATACAACTTTTGGTAGAAAGGAGGGGTTAGTCCGAAGACATGCTGTCTCTTTGTGAAAAACTATGTAAGGGCATTTCACACACAAGGCCTGCAATCCTGATATTCTCCTGGCCAAAGTGATGGCTACCAGGAATAGTCTTTCAAGACAAAAATGTTATTTCGCAATTGGCAGATGGCTCAAACAGTCGACTAATCTTGGTTTGTAGGACTAGTGTCAAATTCCAAGGTTCAATGGGCTCTTTAAAGGGTGGTTTTAAATGCATGACTCCTTTTCTGGCTTTGCAGAAATGGTGAGATATTAAAGAGAAATCTTCAAAACCATTATGGAAAATTGAGATAACTGCTAAATGGACTCCAATAGTAGATGTTGAGGCTCCTGAATGGAGTAAGGTTAATAAGTACTCCAGCACTGTATTAATCAGAGCTGTAAAGGGGTCAAGTCCTTTTCCTCGAGACCACAACACAAATCTGTTCCACTTACTGTAATAAATTTTCCTGGTGGACGGTTTATGGGAAGCTAGAAGTATTTTCTGTGCAGGGGAAGATAGATTATTTTGCCTGGCAATTACTGAAAGTAGAGGTAAACAAGCTGTCAGCTTGAGGCTTGATAGGTTTGGATGGACCAACCCTTGTGGATGAGACAGTAATCCTGGACTGTGGTCCAGAGTCCATGGGCAGTGAACTAGATGAAGCCAAAGGCAGGGAAACCAAACTTGGCGAGGCCAATAGGGAGCAATAAGGATTACTGTGCTTTTCAACCGATGTGCTTTCTTTAGAAACAGTGGAATCAGAGGAAAGGGAGGGAATGCATAAAGCAGTCCCGGGTGCCAACTGTATACAAAATCATACCTCAGGGACTCCCCCTAAGGTGGAATTAGGGAAAAGTAGCTGCTGCATTTGTGGTTGATGGGAGATGCAAATAGATCACAGCAAGGCTGATCCTAGTGACGAAAAATCTCCAACACTACCTTGGGATTGACAGACCATTCATGAGGTAGGAGAATGCACCTGCTCAGTTTCTCCACAATCACATTGGAGTACCCAGGAATGTGCATTGCTACCAGAAAGTGGTTGGAGGCTATCAGCCATTGCCATACCCTCATGGCTTCCTGACATAACAGGTAGGATCTGGTTCCCCCCGTTTGCTGATATACCAGACGACTGACATGTTGTCCGAATAGACAGCAATTGTCCCAGATGGGAGGGCAGAATGGAATGCTTGCAATGCCAGAAGTACCGCCCTCAGTTCTAGGATGTTGATATGCAAATTGGCCTCTAAGGGGGAACCAAGTGCCTTGTACTGTCTTTCCCTGAAAATGCACCCCCACCCCATCAGGGATGCATCTGTGCTCACTACGACCTTGGGCTGAGGGGGGTGAGAAGGGATGATTCCATAACTCCTTTTCCAACTTTATCCACCAATTCAGATCCTGCTTGCAATGGTTTGTTATGCGGATAGGGTGGGACATAGGATGTGTTAACAGGGATCACTGTGATGTTAGGACCCACTGTAGTAGCCTCATATGGAGTCTGGCTAGGGGGGACTATGGTGATTGTTGCTGCCATTGACCCTAGCAGTTGAAGAATTAAAAGAGCCGGGACTTTGTCCTGAGGGAGTATCACCCAGACCTGAGATCTTAGCCTCTGTAGACTGTGATGAGGAAGAGTGACAAGACAGGACCTCATGTTGAATGTTGCTCCTATGAATTCTAGGCTTTGAATAAGGTTCTAGCTTTGACTTTTCTTTGTTTATTGAGAAACCTAAGAGCTGTGCCAGCTGTAGGGTGTAGTGCAAGACAAGAAGTAGTAGATGTTTGGTGGGGGTGGTAAGGAGCCAATCGTCTAAATAGGGAAACACCTGGAATCCTTGCAGTCTCAAGTGAGCTGTTACTACTGCCATACATTTGATGAACACTCTGGGGGCTGTGGAAAGACCAAAGGGCAGTGCTCGGAATTGGTAGTGATTGGCTCCCAGCCAGAAGCAGAGATACCTCCTGGAGCCTTTGTCCATTTTTATATGGTAATACGCATCCAGGAAGTCTATCGATCACATCCAATCATCTACTTCCAGAAATGGAAATAGACTGAACTGTGACTATCCGGAATTTGGTCTGTCTGACAAACTTGTTCAGGATGCTGAGGTCTAAAACTGGCCTCCGGTCTCCTGTCTTTTTTGGCACTAAAAGAACCTTGAGCAAAATCCGGACTCTATTTGGTCTGGTGGAACTGTTTGGATGACTTTTTTTCAAGCAGCTTTTGAATTTCTTGTGCTGCTGCGTCCCTCTGACTGGGTGGAATGTTGGGGATTTGCCTTTGCGGCTCCTGGTAAAGAACGAAGGGAATATGGTAACCTCTGGTAATTTTCGTCTGCACCGAGGAATCTGATGTTATTGTATGCCAGGCTAAGTGGTGCACAGAGAATCATCCCCAGACTGCTTCCAGAGATAAGCAATAGGGTCGCTCTTCAGGAGTACTGGTAGGGCTGCCGGAAAAGGAATCTCTGGAGCCCTGGTTATGCAGGCCCCCTCTGCCACGGGGGTGGGGAGTGGGTTGGGCATCTTCCTTGTGAGTCCATCCCCCCCTGCTCTGGGGGAAAACTTGACACGTGTGTCACAAAAAGGCCCTCGGGATTTTCTGAGCCACATCTTTCCACTTCTCTGATTCCTGTTGTAGGATGGTTGGGGAGTGGATAAAGGTACACCCACAGCAGACAGGGTCTTGCCATCCTTTTCACACCTGGCTAACGTGTCTTTAACCTTTGGACCAAATAGAGAGGAAGCGTCAATGGGAGGGTTGACGCTGTAAGACTTGAAGGAGTCAACAAAGTCGCACAAGCGCATCCAGGCATGAAGACTCAAGACAACGCCTGCGGCTCTGGTCATCCCTTTGGTTGTATGCACTGTCAACCTCATGGATGGATTAGATATTGATTCCAGGGTGGCAAGCTAGGAGGTAACTTTGTCATGTACCTCATCACACATGGAAAGTTCTGTCATCAGGTCCCTTTGAAGATAGGTAAAGTGTGCCAAATAATTCAACGCCTGTATGGCAAAGGTCATTGAAGCGTAAACCTGCTTCCCTAATCTGTCCAACATCTGAGACTCTCTGTTTGGAGAAAGGACAGTGTGACTCTCTTCTGCGAGTTCTTTCTCTGTGGTTGCCACCACCACCATAGCATCTACTGCCAAGCCTTTGGACCAGTGGGGGTGATCTTCTGGGGGGGGTAACATGTCTGGTCTCTGGGGGGATTGGCTCACAATGGGCTTGACCAACTCATCTGCAGGTGGGGTCACCCAAGAAGTAGCGAGTCGGGCATGAAAAGATTTCAAGAATACAGATTCCTCCGAGGAAGGGTTGGTGGACTTCCAGTCTCCCCTCTGTTTCAATATCTCTAGTATGTCTCGAAAGGAGACATCTTCAAGGGGCAACCACAGGAAATCTTTCCCCTCATTGTAATCTGTATCTTTAGTGAGAGATTCCTCAGGTGACTCAACGTGCTTCCTCTTGCACCTTCTCTTACGGGGTGGCTCATCAGAGGGAATGTTTGAAGAGGACTTCGAAGATAGGGTACCCTGCAGGGGGTATCTTGCTGCTCCCGTGCCTGTTGCCCCAGTATAGTGCACTGTGTCAGCTGTGATTCAGAGGTCCGGCACCAGGGAAGCCAACTGTGAGCCTGCTGAGGCAAGTGTCCTCTCCATAACCTGGAAGGCAGGCGTGCCTGAACCAAGAAAGACAACCTCAGAAACAGGGTCACACCCTACTCCGACAAGCCAACCTCCAGGAAAGGAGCCGCAAGAGGACTCGGAGCTGCCAAAGCAACTGGAACTGTATATGGCATTGTAGAAAAAAATCAGTGCTGTACTAGGGATCACGGTGTTGACAGGCCAGTCACGGTCTCATGGATGGGTCAGCTCCAACTGAGCCATGGTCCACAGGGTGGGTTCTGGAACCACTGTAAGATCCACCACTGGAATCGAAGAAGCTGGCACTGGGAGGGGCATCGGCATTGAGGGCTCCAAGACCTGTTCGGTTGAAGGAGGAATATAGGTTGGAGTCTGTGGAGAAAAACCCTTGGCTCTGGGTGGGAGTGAGGTCCTGGATGGAATTGGGATGCCTCTGGCAGCTAGGAGCTGGTCCACAAGTCTCACTATATCAAGCTCCAAAAGGCTCCTGGTGGAATGAATGGACATCCCCAATGGAGATTCTGGACGGACAAGAAATGGACTAAGCTGTTGTCCAACAAAGGGATCAATGGACGGGGAGTATCGGGTCCTAGCTAGTGTCTCGACCATCTGCACAAAGGTCAAATTACCTGAAAGTTGTGATGGAGAGGAAGTGACCAATTTCAAAGGAGAGACTATTGCTGGTGCCAAGAGGGTCTATGGTACTGTGGAAGGGGTTGGAACCATGGCAATTGTTGCAGTCAGTTCCGTAGTCAAAGGCGGCACCAGGGAGTGGGTTTTAGGCTCCGGTGCAGAGTTGTCTGTGCCAGTTTGGCAAACTTAGTCTTAGGTTCACTATGAACCTGGGTCTTAGAAGTTTTTGGTTCTTGTGGCTGAGGAGACATTGGAACCAAATGACTCCTTTTCTTTGTCTCTTTCTTAGGAGGGGTTGATACCGCCACCTCAAATAAAGCCTCCGAGAAAGTTTTTTTTAGCAGACCCTTTAAAATTAGCTTATTTTTATGTTCTGCTAAGGTGCGGGAACTAAAGCTCTTACAGAGCTTGCACGGAAATTGGACTTGCAGGTGAGGTACTCATAAGCAGTATACGCAGGAGAGATGCCCATTAGAATTTGGCATATTCCAGACACATTTGTCAGATTGTTTAAAACCAGTGGTACCTTTTTTGTCAGTCATTGTCAACAAATACTAAGTTAACAGCAATAAGAGCAACAAACAAATACTATGGTAATAGCAATATGAAGAAAGAACAGTAAGAAATGTTGTCAAGAGACAGACACACACACACAGTAAGAAATTTTTTTTTTATTACCAACAGTGGTAGTAAAGCTATACCCAAGAGGGTAAAAGACAGGAAGGAAAAATACCAACGATGGTATTAAGACTACCAAGAGCTAAAAAAAAAGGGAGGGGCTTGTAGCAGCAATGGTAAAAAGAAATACCAACAAGGTAATTAGAAGAAAGCACTTGCACAGTAAAAGGCCTACATAACTATAAAAACGACTAACAATACAGAGATTTTAGAGAAAAACAGAAGCGAAACATTTGAAAGATTTCAAACAATGCAATACTTAGCTTGAGAGCAGGCCTGACGTCTTGAAACTCTACACGGCAAACAAGATCTGAGGAGATGAGGAAAGGGGCACTATGGGTAACCTTAGCTCGAGAGTTTCTGGCTGGCATGGGCTTGTTATATCGGCCGAGTCGGTTCCGAAGATGGAACTGAAACTGATCTGTCATTAATGAATGAAGACTGACAATATCAGATCTTATGTTTATGTGGAACTGGGCCTATTGGAGCTGCAAAGAAGACAAGAGGATGTGAGAAACGTGAAACTGAATGAGCCAAGAAACAGCAGCAGAAAAACAACATGAAAAAGATGAAGACGCTCCTGGAGACAGTCCCTACAAATATGTTTCAGGTCTTTCAAAGCAGTATGTAGGCGAAAACAAAGCCATGTAGGTCTGTTCCAAAAAAGCAAAAGTAGAGATCAACCTAAGCAAACACTAGTGAATCAAGTTTGCAAGTGGACTGTTAAAACGAGCTTAAGCACAATTTACAGTTTTAAACTTTAGCAAAGGTAACTTTTAATTACCACAAAAAAGGTAAAATACAACTCAGTATGATAACCAATATAAAACAATTTTAAACACAGTTTCATTTCCTACTGCAGTACTCTTCAAAATATGCTTTATGAAATGGGATTAAAGTTAAAGGATAGTATCTTTGGAATATACCACATAGGTGCACCAAAGAGTTTAAGAGCACTTTTGAGCTTTAAATAATTTTTTAATATAAATCAGCCTGGTAAATGATAAAGTTTTTGGTTAAAAGCTTGAGCTTATTTTGTCATCGCTTAAGCATGCACCCTTAATTTTCTGTTAAGACAGAAAGAAACATTGCTACAGTGAGGGCACATAAAATCAGAAGAAGTCTATGGGCAGGAGCCAGGCTAATAGCATACCAGTCATGGACTGCAGTATAATAGGGGAAGGATCCCAAGATAAAATACAGTATTTAGACTGGCTTACAGGGGTATCACCACTTGAGGTAAGAAATGATGTACGTAGAGGGTAGAGAGAATCTCAAATGATCCATTTACTTTGTTTACTTTAGTGCATGCATGCTTATTGGCATAATTTAGCCTACCCTTTAGGGGGGCACCTGACATCTGGGGCAAGAAAAACTGAAGAAAATGGTGTCGGCTGCATCTTATATACCCCTGGCGCACTGACGTCAGGGAGGAGGCGACAGCAACAGACGCCGGACCAGGACTTTGGAATTTAGGCAGACTGCTGGTAGCCTGCCAGCAGGATAACCCAACTGTAATGACTGCAACAGTGAAACATGATGAACATCTGATAGTGCATGTAGCCTGCTTCGAAGCGTAGGTATCTTCTACAAGATTCCCTGATTGAGATGTGCAGGTAAGCTTCCTTTAAATCCAGTGTTGCCAACCAGGCATCCTTGCCTAGAATGGAAAGCAACTGGTGAAGAGTTAGCATCTTGAATTTTGGAATCACCAAAAAGGTGTTTAGGATAGAAAGGTCCAGGATAGGATGTCATGAGTTGTCTTTTCTAGGTATCAGGAAAAGTTTTGAGTAGAAACCTTGTCCTTTCCCTCTTATGGTACAGTTTGAATAGCCTTTAATCTTAAGAGACACAGTACTTGCTATTGAGCCTCTGCCCACTGATTTGGGGGTAGATCTGGCCAGCCGTTTGGGGTTGGTAACATGTGGAAGTGAAATCTGTAAACTTGGGAAACTATATTTAAAACCCATTTGTCCTGGGTAATGAGTTCCCAGTTTTTTACCTTCAGAGCAATCTTTCCCCCTAAAGGAGCAGTCAGTTGAGAAGTGCTTGGAAGTTTTAAAGTTAAGTCATTGAGACAGCTTACCATAGGGGGGAGTCTTACTACTCCATGATTTGTAATTGGGAGCCCCCCACTGCTTAGTCCTGTGCGTACCCTGGGACTGAAGCCTGGGTGTTCTGCTCGTTCTGGGTTTAAACTGAAAAGGCCTGGAAAAGGCAGGAAAGGACCAATTCTTAGAGGGCCAATGCCTACTAAATCTTGGAGGCTGCACTTATAAGAAATATTTAACAGTTTGCATAGATTTAGCTTTTTCCTCCATCTTTTTAAGAACTTCTTCTGCTTTTTTGTCAAACAGGCGGTCCTGATTTAAGGGAGCATCCAGCAATTTAGTTTTAACATGATCTGGCAGTGATTGCTCCTTAAGCCAAGCATGCCTTCTAAGTACAGACCCAGTGACAGCAGCCCTGCAAGATGCCTCTAGTGAATCAAAACCACATTGCAAAGTATGTTTTCCAACCTGTTCAGCAGAATGCATTAAATCCTGCAAATCCTTATTTTCAGCACAGTCAGGAATCAACATATTTTTCTGTTTAAGCAATCCAATAATATGCTGCTGATACTTTAACATATGAAACTGGCAATTTAAGGCCCTGATGGCCAAGGTTGCGGAGGTGTATTCCTTCTTACCCCATTTATCCAGGGCCCTGGAATCTCTACCAGAGGGGGGTAGGATTTTTGGCAGTAGAAGCCTTAATGCCCTTGGGTCCCTGTGAAATTGTCTCAGGATCCGCTGTAGGATTTTTAAAAAGGAACTTGTGAGAGTCAGGAACACTGTAATATCTATCAGGTTTTCTGGGAGCAGGAGGTAAAGAGTCAGGGGCCAAGCTAGATTCCGAAAAGGCATCATCAACAATGTCTAGCACAGGAGGGATAGCTAAAGGCCTGTGTTGGGGCAGGAGTAAGAAATCCCTAAGCCTCTTTTTGGAGTCGAGTACTCCTGGCTTTCCCAGCGGAAATGCTCCCTAAGAGTATTTAAGGTTTCACCAAAAGAAAAATCCTCTGGGGGAAAAGCAGAGGGAATAGAGTCCTCTGCATCAGAATTCTCATAGGTAGACAAGGGTAAATCCTGGTCATCAGAGGAAACAGAAATAACCAGAAATTTCAGAATCCTGGTCGGAAGTATCATAAGCAAATTCAGTCCTAGGTCTCTTAGTAGGGGAAGGCTGGCTTCCCCTGATTAAAGTAATAAGGTCTTCAGCCATTCTTATCATTTGTTTTTTAGGCATAGAGGCCTGACCTGTGGTCTGGGTATCGGTTTTGTAGGCATGGTTCAAAATTTAGGCCTTGAAGAAGAAGATGGCGTCAGTTTAATATGCAAGTCAGTAGTCTGAATACACCCTCAGAAGCCGGTGCCTGCACAGCGGCTCTGGACCCATCCAAGGTAGAGACATCCGCAGGTTTCACAGTTGAACCATCTCGCGGCATACTCCGAATGGGTCTCAGTAGAGGCCTGCGAATCTGAAGTAGCAGGTATCAGAGCTGCAAAAGTGCCTGAGTACCAGCGAACTGGCAACTAGCTTAGGAGAAGCGTTGTCGGCAGCTTTGGACCTAGACGGCCTTTCTCTGTCTTTATCTTTGCGTTTTTTCGGAATGTCGGCAGTCGGGTGGCTTACTGAAGACATATCTAGACAATTGAACCGAGGACCAAAATATTTAGAAGCGAAAATATACCGATGACAATCAGTTCGTGGTTTAAATAAGGCACAAATCCGACAGCGAGGTACGTCGTGGTCAGGGCCTAGGCAAGGAATACAGTATGAATAAAAATCTTTATGAGGTATTTGCTTTCCACAAGAAATACAATTATTGACTTTTACTGGGTACTTAGCTTTAGTTGAAGACTTTGGTTCTGAAACTCGAAAATGAAAATTTCAGGAGTCTGCCGACCAGCACTTGCGAACTGCTTCTGCTTCAGACACCGCACGACAAGAAAGGCTGATGTAATGGCATCAGCTGCATGCTTTATACCCCTGACTACCTGACGTCATGGCAGATGAGACAGCAACCGACGTAGGACCCAAGACTTTGATAATCAGGCCGACAAAGGGCTACTGCAAGCAGATAACCCAAATGTGATGACTGCAACAGTGAGACACGAAGACCATCAGTTGTTTCTTTAACAAACAGTCGGACCTTGCGAGTGGCTTAATGACAGGCTTGTCAGGCCGGGAGAAGGTTTAGAAATACACGAGCACGTTTGATTTTCAGGATATAATGGTAGGGTAAAAGGGAGTGAAATATACAATGGGTTGACAGACATCCTTCCATTGCTCTGTAGTAATTTGCTTATGTATTCCTTTTTCCCAGTCTCTCTGTAATAACCCAGCCTGATCAATTTAATTTCTATGAAATACTTTATGCCCTCTGCTAGTTTCAAGTTTAAAAATCACCTCTGCTGTTCTAGATTAAATTAAGATTCTAACATGTTTTGGCATTTCATTATGTCCCCCCTTTCCTATTCCCTTTGGTTTTATTTGGTTAACAACCCTTGACTGGTTATTACTCAGTCTTTTTAGCCTAACAGTTGTTTTTCACTTTTTCATCTTACCACTGCTCCTGCAGACACCATTTGTTCCTAGTGTCCTGACACATTAACCATTCTTCTCTAGTATGTACTTTCTATTTCTTGTGTATCCTCTTACTTAAATAAACTTAATGGGAGACTTTCTTCTTCCCATTCCCTGGCCTGCCTTGTTCTTACCCCAGGCCACTTTGTACCTATAGTGCAGTGTGTGTGCGTCTATCTTGTGCTTTGTCTACAGCATGTGATCAAACTACCAATTGTCTTACATAGTTAGATAATTCACTCTGCATTATTTTTCCATTTAGCTCTACAACTTACCTGCCTACATTAAGTATACTAATTTCAGTTGAATGGTCTTAAATTATCCCCTCAAATTTAGCAGTCTTCCATCCATTGTTCACATGGCAAACTTAACTGGTCTCATTTCACCATTGTTTTTTTGCTCTTCCATATAAACACTTAATACATTATTTAATACATTCCATAGTCTGGCTAGTAAACATAGGCTTTGACCTACATATAGGATTAGGGGAAAATAAATATCATCCTGTTGTCAAAATCTACCGTTAGAGGTTTCTTTTTTCTTAATTCTAGTTTTGTTTTCCTATCAGGTTTCCTTTACTGCTTCTGTCAGTTTCTTTTCTAATCTACAATCCCACATATTTCTTTTCATGCCCCCTTTAGTTCAGGTATTGCTGCACCACATCAAAAGGTTATAATTAACTGCTATGGCTTTTGTCTTACTCTCATTAATTTTGTAACCAGTAAACCAAAAATAAGCACCCTGGTAGTCAGTCTCCTAGTCCGTTTATTATATATAAAATCAGTTAAGCGCTTTCATCAAACACAGTTGACCATCAGAACAAAGGACTTTTCTTAAAAAGCAATTTAAATAGGTTTAAAACAACGATGACTGATAAAAAAATTAAAGCCATTGAATTAACATAAGTCATGAATATTAATGTTTAAAATAATCAGAATAGGAAAAAACACTAGATCAATATTGTTCACTGTCATAGTACTAAATAATAAAATAAATGAAGGGACTTAGACTTGTCCTGCTTTTTCTTTTAATACTGGCAGGATAGTCAAATAATCATTTAACCCTGGATGTACATTTGCAGCCAACCTCAACTGCCACAACAACTTTTTTTACACAATACATTTTGCCAATCCCCCCTTCTAGAATCTACTTGCACAATATCCAGAATGGCAAACAAACCCAGAAAAACCTTCACACTGTAAACGATGTCTAAACAGAGCATTAGTTTCTCTTTTATTTTTTTACATCATATAGATGCTCGCTCCGGTTTCCTCCCACATCACAAAGACATGCTGTAGGTGGATTGGACACTCTAAATTGGCACTAGGTGTGAGTGTGTGGGTGTGCCTTCTGGGGAAGGTTGGGTGCCGGGCTGGCAACTCGACACCGTAAAACTCCACTGCCAGTCATGAGTGGACAGGTGATCTGCTGTGGCGACCCCAAACGGGGAAAAGCCGAAAGAAGAAGAAGAAAAGATGCTCATATATTCTGGACTTAAGAAGCCTCTCAGTTTTTCCAACATAAAATGAAATGCATGTATTACATTTCACAAGGTATACTAGTTTGCTGGAAAAACAATTACCTTTCTTGAAAAACAAGATATTACCATTTTTATTAGCCAAGGTAATGCAGGTACCCTGTAGAATATAATGGCAATAAGAACATCTACTACAGGGTCTGGTACCATTTAGGTTGCTGTTAGCTCCACCATTACTAACTTTCCTTTCCAAGACCAATTTTAAATTAGGTCCTATCTTGGTAGAAAAAGTGGGGTTTTTACCCAAAACTTAATACACCTCATTGTTAGTTTTAAAAATACTCCAGTTTTTATTAAGAATATTCTTGACCCCATTGTATAGGGGACTATATTCCTAAAAAGAGGATATAGCAAAGGAATTTGTACATCTGAAGGAAATGTTTTTAGATAAGGGTTATCCTGGTGAATTCATTGATGCCATTCTGAGTGAAGTTTTGGATGAATGAGGTAAAAAATATATACCATTTTTAGGTATGGGGTTAACAAAAGCCCCCAGGTAGGTGCAGAAGTAGATGGTGGGGCAAATATTGATTTTCAACAAGCCTGTGTGATTCAATATAGTCACCTATACAATGGGGTCAAGAATATTGTTAATAAAAACTGGAGTATTTTTAAAACCAACAATGAAAGGTAATTGCTTTTCCACCAAACTAGTATACCTTGCGAAATGTAATACATGCATTTCATTTTATGTTGGAAAAACTGAGAGTCTTCTTAAATCCAGAGTATATGAGCATCTATATGATTGAGTTATTGATTTTACATTTGTTGACCGGGCTAGTCTAAATGGATATATGTCCATTTTCAGTAGAGGCCCGGGGAGATAAGCTCCGTGAAAACAAAAATTCATATATACAATGCACATTGCAGGTACAATACAGAATTATCAAATAGGGCAGAATTCATAACACAGTGCAAAATGCAGGTACAATACAAAATGCAGGTAATGATGTAAAAAATAAAAGAGAAACTAATGCTCTGTTTAGACATTGTTTACCGTGTGTAGGTTTTTCTGGGTTTAAGTTTGCCATTCTGGATATTGTGCAAGTAGATTCTAGAGGGGGGGATTGGCAAAATGTATTGTGTAAAGAAGAGTTGTGGCAGTTAAGGTTGGCTGCAAATGTACATCCAGGGTTTAATGATTATTTGACTATCCTGCCAGTATTAAAAGAAAAAACAGGACAAGTCTAAGTCCCTTCATTTTATTTATTACTATGACAGTGAACAATATTGATCTAGTGGTTTTGCCTACTCTGATTATTTTAAACGTTAATATTCATGACTTATGTTAATTCAATGCCTTTTATTGGCTGTTTTTTTTACCAATCATGGTTGTTTTAAACCTATTTAAATTGCTTTTTAAGAAAAGTAATTTGTTCTGATGAAGTCAACTGTGTTTGATGAAAGCGCTTAACTGATTTTTTTATATAATAAATGGACTAAAAGACTGATTACCAGGGTGCTTATTTTTGGTTTATTTGTTTTTTTTGGTAAACACTTTACACCTCTCCATTGTTTTTTTTAATTTTGTAACCAGACAGAATGAAACTGTCTTAATATATCAAAAAGCCTAGGTATACCTTGATCTGGGTCTGTTATATACATAATAATATCAACCACAAAAAATACTTCTCTTGATATTCATACCAGCAGTACCCCTATATACTAGAATCCCTTATTTTCCCGACCAAAGGTTCCAGATACAAAGAAAAAGTAAATGGGAAAGTGGGTAGCCATGCCTGGTTCTCCACTTCTCAAGTTCAACCTATACGACAGAAAATCTCTTGCCTTTACTCTAGCTGATGAACCTGTAGCCAAGTTCTGTGGGAGACCAAAACCATGTACTGCCCTATGCAGGTAATTCTATCAAATCTTGTTAAATGCTTTTTCATCATCCAAGCCCACTACTCATAAGGGTAATCTCTGTTACTCAACCTTCCTCTGATCACAGGATTGTGTTAATGTTATGGAAGGTCTGCCTCCCTTCCAAGAAACTACACTGACTGAGGTCTGTTAATCTAGGTAGCACTTTTGCTAGTGTAACAATTACCACCTTGGAAATCTTGTAGTTGTAGTTTCATGTTCACCTATATGACGCTGGGCCCTTGCCTTCCTTTGGGATAACTGACACTATTGCATCTTTCCAGGATCCTAGAATCCCCATCCATTTTGTCTTGTTAAATACAGTATAACAAATCTTTTAATAATTTTCTTTCTTCCAATCTCCCAAATCACAGCCAGGATTCTATCTGCTCCTAGAGATTTTTCAGTTTGCTTCTGCAAATGAACCTTTATTTCCCCTATTCTTATGGTGGCCATCAACTGTTATGTTTCCCCTACAACCATTTTTTAGGCTCAGTTCCTCCAGGAACTGTTCTAAATGTATGTCCCTTTCATTAAGAGTACTTTCCTCCCTGTAAAACGTATCATAGTATTCTCTCAGTACTTTCAGCACTCCATTCAGGGTTCTTATCAGTCTCCTTATCTTAGGATGTCCAAGTTTGAGCACTGTGCTTTCTATTTTCTGCTAGGTTTTTGGGCAAGTATCTTTTGGGTTTTAAAATAGTTCTCAAAATAAATCTGTCTAATAGCTACTCTCTTATATTCAATTACACAGTCTGGGTTGATTGCTTATTTTATCCCTACTTTTTTAACTCCTCCTCCTCTTTTGTAAGTTTATCCCTTTTCATCTGCAACACGTTATCACAGATTTTCACCACGGATATGTGGATAAAGTCTGCCTAGTGGAGTTTACTGTTAGTCTCCCATCAATACTAGGTGATACAGCCAAGCTTCTCAATGCTTTCCCCTGACTGTAACATTAGTAAGAACTTAAGAACCTATGAAATACCTTACCTTCTGCAGACCCTCCAAATATCTACCATTATTCTCTCTCCATATTCCGCTAGCTATTGAATTTTTAAATGTTATATTTGCTTTCTTCCAGGTATCAACTAGGTCATCTGCATTAACTTCCAGTCTTCCCAGAATGTCCTTTGATTTTTTTACTCACATGGTCTTTAAAAATATTCCATTATAAAAAAAAAAAACAGATTGGGAATCACCAATGTTTTTTCCTGCATCCGCAATGCTATTAGTATGTGCATGATCTGATATGGTTATTGGATGGATTACACTGTCATCCACTAAATGGGCATGCTCTTTAGATATACAAGTCCTGTCTAATCTAGCTAGCTCAGTTACCATGTCTTGATGAAAAGAATGATAATTGTTTATTCTGATCTACTGAAACAACAAACATCCCCCATGTTAAAAACTTTCATGTAGGTCCTTCACATGTATTGGTCATGTCCTGAAGCAAGTCTATGAATCAGAACTTTGGAGATGGATATAACCACCTCTTTTGTAAGTTTATCCCTTTTCATCTGCAACACGTTATCACAGATTTTCACCACGGATGTGTGGATAAAGTCTGCCTAGTGGAGTTTACTGTTAGTCTCCCATCAATACTAGGTGATACAGCCAAGCTTCTCAATGCTTTCCCCTGACTGTAACATTAGTAAGAACTTAAGAACCTATGAAATACCTTACCTTCTGCAGACCCTCCAAATATCTACCATTATTCTCTCTCCATATTCCGCTAGCTATTGAATTTTTAAATGTTATATTTGCTTTCTTCCAGGTATCAACTAGGTCATCTGCATTAACTTCCAGTCTTCCCAGAATGTCCTTTGATTTTTTTACTCACATGGTCTTTAAAAATATTCCATTATAAAAAAAAAAAACAGATTGGGAATCACCAATGTTTTTTCCTGCATCCGCAATGCTATTAGTATATGCATGATCTGATATGGTTATTGGATGGATTACACTGTCATCCACTAAATGGGCATGCTCTTTAGATATACAAGTCCTGTCTAATCTAGCTAGCTCAGTTACCATGTCTTGATGAAAAGAATGATAATTGTTTATTCTGATCTACTGAAACAACAAACATCCCCCATGTTAAAAACTTTCATGTAGGTCCTTCACATGTATTGGTCATGTCCTGAAGCAAGTCTATGAATCAGAACTTTGGAGATGGATATAACCACCTCAGTATACACAATACCAAATTACAGTTTCTGATGCACAAATGTCCTGTTTATGTAATTTATTTTGTTAATAAGGATGACCCTCCCTGAATTTTTTCTCAGAGTTGAAAATCCCTGCCATGACATCATGAAAGACCTGACACAGAATGCCTCACTACCTAAATGTACGTATAAGCTGCAGTACTTTTATGATAAACGCATCGGTAGTGGATTCTTACTCCTACAAAGAAAAGTTGCCAACACCTTACACCGAAAATAAATACCTGATGATACAGTACTGGAACCACAATGAAAGCAATAAGTTGCTCAGCTAAAGAGGTAAATTATCTTTCTTACTCATGATGTTTTGCAGTCGTATGTAAATCATTGCCTCATACCTACCATGACATAATTTTTTTGGGTGTGACTACATTGAAAAAAAAAAACAAATAATACATTGTAATTTTCATTTGTTTTTCAAAATCACAGAGTATAACAAAAAATGAAATTACAAAACAAAGAAGCTTCTAAAAATGACCAATAGACTTTAAGGATTTCCCATCCTTTGAAATTGCCTCTTGCAAGACCTTTGATACATTTTCTCTATCACAGACCATGTTCCAGTCTTCCCAAATTATTAACATACACTGCTGATAACTTAAAAGTCTACTTAAAATTACTCTCTTTTTAACGTGGCTTGTTTTGGGAGATTTTTATAAAAAGGCTACAGTTACCAGCTTTCCCACTAGTATCCACTGAATATGATTATGACATATCTACCTTGTTTACCCTCTTGCTTTACACAACTAACCTCGACACATCTGTAATGACCCACCTTCTTCTAGCCCCTGGGAATTCTACTGTACATTCCTCTTTAATCCCCTTCTTAATCACCTTTACATCCAGCTAAATGGGTCTCCCACAACACTATTAACAGCATCTTTTTTTTCAAATATACATTACCCTCTGCCTTCCTACTGGATTAGAGAGTCCGTTAACAAGACAGGAAGGTCATTACTGTCTTTTCTTATTGATTACTACACAAATGCTAATTTTAACATTCTCATCATTTGTCTGTCTTCTTTTTTTTTATTTAAATTTAACTAACAGACATTTTCCATATGTCCTTGGGCTATGTCTACTACAGTAAAGTTGTGAACACTTACCATAAATGTAGATGTTCGAGTGTATTCACTGTTGCAGTCATCACATTTGGGTTATCTGCTTGCAGTAGCCCTCAGCTGGCCTGATTATCAAAGTCTTGGGTCCTGCGTCGGTTGCTGTCTCATCTTCCATGATGTCAGGTAGTCAGGGGTATAAAGCATGCAGCCGACGCCATTACATCCGTTTTTCTTGCCCCAGATGTCAGGTGCCCCCCTTAATGGGCAGCATTTAAATGTGTGTGTGTGTGTGTGTGTGTGTGTGTATATATATATATATATATATATATATATATATATATATATATATATACACACACACATACATATATATATATATACACACACACATACATATATATATATATATATATATACACACACACACACACACACACACACACACACACACACACACACACACACAAGGTTATACCTCCAACAAAAAAGCAAACACACCAAAAAGCTTTTAAGTATAGTAAAGGAGAATAGAGGTATAGCCAAAGGAAGTCAGGGGGCTGGAGGGAGGGTAACCAGGACTGCAACAGTGAATACACTTGAACATCAACATTTATGGTAAGTGTACACAACTGTACTATGTTCTTCGTGTTTCACAGTTGCAGTCATCACATTTGTGTAGATTCCCAAAGCTAAGGATGGGAGGAGGAATTTAGATTGCATTAGGACCAGCTACAAGGCCCTGCAGGACTGCAGTGGCAAAGCCAGCTCTGGATTTAGAGAAAAGTAACTGAATGTAGCTCAGGTTGTTATGTTTGTTAATAACTGTGTTGTGTCATGTGTCCTTCTCATACTGTCCTCCTTCTTTCTGAAAAAAGGTCTGAATGATTGGATTTATTTTACGCTTTAGACATCTTTAGATTTATGTGGAGGTGAAGGGGCTAGGCTTTCCTTATGCTGCCTTGTAGCATTGATGCCCCAACAGCAGTGTGCATCTAGCCGTGAGTCTTTGAAGCAGTTGACTGATGCATTGCTTGTTTCTGTATTGCATTCCTGGGCTTCCTGCCCAGATTAGAACTAGCCTGAGCCCACCATAGGAACTCAATTTTGGTTTTGGGATTGTGCTTGTGTTAGTTTAGGCTGTGCTTGTGTTGGGACCACAAATTCTTTAGGTACCAGTCTGGCATGCTATATGCAGTCTAGCATGAGGGACCAGAATTATGCAGGCTTGTAGTACTTTTTCTTGCAGTAGTAGATGGTTCTGCTTTTGCAATGCCAAAGTAGAGAGGAGTAGTAGTAGAGAGGTAGTTGCTCTTTTCTTTTGTTGCAGTTTTAGTGTGTTTTGTGTGTGTGTGTAAAGGTTATCAGAAAGCCAGAGGTTTGCCTTGGATGGAGCCTCTGACTTTTTGTATATCCCAGGGCTTGCAGCGATGGCAGTACTTTGTAAGTTTTCATTAGCTTACTTTGTTGTCCTTGTTTTTCAGCTTTGCTGTGTATCAGGCAGATAAGTTGCGGATCGATAAATTTGCATCCTGAAGTCTGCAATGAGCAATTACTGATGCCAGGCATTTGAAGACACTCAGATAAGTATGCAGGAGTAAGCTTCAAAGGAAATTGATAATGCTCTGATCTCCAAGAAATCTGAGAATCTGGTATCAAATTGCAAAGGTATAAGGGGGGTGCAGGTATGCCTCCTTGAGATCTAGAGTTACCAGCCACGAAGCCAGACAACTTTGGAATCATCTGGCCGACCGAAGGCTGCTGAGCGGAGAACAACCCATTTTTGGGACTGCAGAGATGCATCCTTGAAGGACATCTGGCAAATGGTAATGTTTGGTGAAAGTATGAACTCCAGGTAGCAGCTTATAGGATGTCTCTGGTAGGGACACCTCTGAGAAAGGCTGTAGAGGTAGATCCAGCCCTGGTTGAATGGGGTCTAATCCCTTGTGGGATAGGTTTTCCATGGTGCTTATAACAGAAATGAATGCAATGGCCTATCCATTTAGAAATGGTTTGCTTTGAAACAGCCTTCCCCTCTGTCCCTGCAGCAAATGCCACCAGCATTTGTTCAGATTTCCTTTGAGGTTTAGTCCTGTCCAAGTAAAATCTAAGTTGTCTGTGCACATCTAAGGAGTGCAGTATCCATTCCCCTTTGTTCTGTGGATTAGAAAAGAAGGTTGGCAAATGAATGGACAGATTAAGAGCCACATTGGATACCACCTTGGGCATGAAAGAGGGATTGGTCCTGAGGGACACCCTGTCTGCATGAAAGATGACGAAAGGCTCCACTGCCATAAGGGTCTGTAATTCAGATACCCTTCTTGCTGAAGTGATTGCTAAAAGAAAAGCTGTTTTCCAAGAAAGGAATTTTAACTCTGCAGCTGCAGCTGGCTCAAAAGGGCGAACAGTGAGTTTTTCCAATATAAAATTAAGGTCCCAAGCTGGAGTTAGGGCTCTCCTGGGTGGTCTTAAGTTTTTGGCCCCTCTGAGGAACTGCTTGAGCAGTGGGTGAGAAAAAAGGGGTTTGTTCAGTGTTGTAATGAGCTGAAATGGCGGAGGCGTGAATTTTGATGGAGGAAAAGGAAAGGCCCTTGTGAAGCATCTCAGTTAAGTATTGAAGAATCTGAGGTAAATTGGGCGCTGTTGTGGCCATCCCTTGAGTTTAGTTCCAGGCACAGAATCTTTTCCATTTTTCAGCATAAGATTTTCTAGTACTCTAAAATGACATCCAATACTTGTTTACTAAGGGATGGTAACGGAGAGATTAGGTAATTAGCCAGGCTGCCAAGTTCAGTGTTTGAAGTTGGGGGTGCAGAATCTGGCTGTCCTGCTCAGACAGCAGGGTAGAGGTTTGAGGTAGGTACCATGGGGCCAGCTGTGACACACTGTGCAAGAGGGGGTACCAGTGTTGGCGTGGCCAGTCTGGTGCAATCAGAATCATCCTTGGTTTGTCCTGTCTGATCTTTAGTAGCACTTTGGAGAGGAGAGGCAGAGGAGGACTGCATAAACTGATAGATTTTTCCAGCTGAAGGACAGAGCATCCACTTTCCAAGCTTGTTTGTGGGGAGTCCTTGTGCAGAATTTGTCCAATAAGTAGTTCTGGGGGGAGGCAAACAGGTCTATATCCGGGATCTCCCATTTGTTGATCAAAATGTTGAAAACCTTTGGTTCCAGTTTCCACTCGTGTGGGTCCATGAGATTTCTGCTTAGTTTGTTTTCCAGTGTATTTAGTTTTTCTGGCAGGAACTGAGCCTGTGGATGCACTTGGTAGCTCAAGGCTGTGTTCCACAGAGCTATGGCTAGTCTGCAGAGGGGGTAAGAATGGGTACCCCCTGCTTGTTTATGTACCACATAACAGTGGTGCTGTCCGTCTTTACCATTAATTGTCCTGGAAGAATGTGGTCCTTGAAGGCTGTCAGAGCATTCTGTATAGCTAACATGTCTTTTTGATTGATATGCAGGTGCATTTGGCTTGGGTTCCATTTGCTCTGAATGCACTTCCCTGCCAGGTGAAGCCCCCATGCATAGTCTGATGCATCTGTTAGAGTTTGGGCGGCAGGGGGTAGAGTGAATGGTAGTCCCTTGTTTTGGTGGCAGGCCTCTGCCCACCAAAGGAATTCTAACCGTAGGCAAGGTAAGATAGAATCATTGCTTCTAGATCCTTAGAATGTTGACACCATAGGCTTTTTAGATACCATTGTAGTTTCCTCATATGCAGTCTTACATATGGAATTAGTAGAATGCACGAGGCCATGAACCCCAAGGCTTGCAGTATTTGCCTTGCAGATAGCTGGGTTTTTATGGCCACTAGTTTGAAGTAAGTTGTCAAATGAATTTGTTTCTCTGGCGTGAGGAAAGCCATCTGGGAAGTTGTGTTCAAGCTTGCTCTCAGGAATATAATTTGTTGACAGGGTACCAGATGTGACTTATTTTCGTTTATGGTGTACCCCAGACAAGTTAACACCTTTTGTACAAATGCCAGATGATTCAGAAGTATGTCCTGGCTTTCTGCCTGAATTAGACAATTGTCAAGGTATGGGTATATTTGAATATTTCTTTGCCTGCAAAATGCAATGACTGGAGCTACGCACTTTGTGAATACCCTGGGTGCAGTAGATAAGCCAAAGGGCAGTGCAGAGAACTGCATGCAGCTTGCTTTGAAGCGTAGGTATTTTCTACAAGATTCACTGACTGGGATGTGCAGGTAGGCTTCCTTTAAATCCAGTGTTGCCAACCAGGCATCGTTGCCTATCATGGGAAGCAGCTGGCAAAGAGTTAGCATCTTGAATTTTAGAATCACTAAAAAGTTGTTTAGGACAGACAGGTCCAGGATAGGACACCATGAGTTGTCTTTTCTAGGTATCAGGGAACAGTCTTGAGTAGAAACCTGGTCCTTTTTCCTCTTCTGGTACAGTCTGAATAGCCTTTAATCTTAGCAGAGAGAGTACTTGCTTTTGAGCCTCTGCCCACTGATTTGGGGGTAGATCTAGCCAACTGTTTGGGGTTGGTAGCTTGTGGAAGTGAAATCTGTATCCTTGGGAAACTATGTTTAAAACCCATTTGTCTTGATTAATGAGTTCCCAGTTTTTTGCTTGCAGAGCAATCTTTCCCCCTAAAGGAGCAGTCAGTTGAGAAGTGCCTGGAAGTTTTAAAGTTAAGTCATTGAGACAGCTTACCATAGGAGGGAGTCTTACTACTCCCTGATTTGGAAGTGGGAGCCCCCCCCACACACACACACTGCTTAGTCCTGTGCGTACCCTGGGACTGAAGCCTGGGTGTTCTGCTGGTTCTGGGTTTGAACTGAGAAGGCCTGGAAGAGGCAGGAAAGGACCAATTTTTTTGAGGGCCAATGCCTACTAAATCTAGGAGGCTGCACTTGTAAGAAATCTTTAACAGTTTGCATAGATTTAGCTTTTTCCTCCATCTTTGTAAGAACTTCTGCTTTGTCGCCAAACAGGCGGTCCTGACTTACGGGAGCATCCGGCAATTTAGTTTTAACATGATCTGGCAGAGATTGCTTCTTAAGCCAAGCGTGCCTTCTAAATACAGACCCGGTGACAGCAGCCCTGCAAGATTCCTCTAGTGAATCAAAACCACATTGCAAAGTATGTTTTCCAACCTGTTCAGCAGAATGCATTAAATCCTGTAAATCCTTATTTTCAGCACAATCAGGAATCAACATCATTTTCTGTTTAAGCACTCTAATAATATGCTGCTGATACTTTAACATATGAAACTGGCAATTTAAGGCCCTGATGTCCAAGGTTGCAGAGGTGTACACCTTCTTACCCCATCTATCCAGGGCCCTGGAATCTCTATCAGAGGGGGTAGGATTTTTTGCAGTAGTAGCCTTAATGCCCTTGGGTCCCTGTGAAATGGTCTCAAGGTCCTCAGTAGATTTTAAAAAGGAACCTATGAGAATCAGGAACCCTGTAATATCTATCAGGTTTTCTGGGAGCAGGAGGTAAAGAATCAGGGGCCAAGCTAGATTCCGAAAAGGCATCGTCAACAATGTCCAGCACAGGAGGGATAGCTAAAGGCCTATGTTGGGGCAGGAGTAAGAAATCTGTAAGCCTCTATTTAGAGTTAGAGTAATCCTGGCTTTCCCACTGGAAATGTTCCCTAAGAGTATGCAATGTTTCACCAAAAGAAAAATCCTCTGGGGGTGAAGTAGAGGGAATAGAGTCCTCTAGAATCCTCATAGGTAGATGGTCATCAGAGGAGACAAATTTCAGAATCCTGGTCAGAAGCATCATAAGCAAATTCAGTCCTAAGTCTCTTAGAGGGGGGAAGATTGGCTCCCCCTGATTAAAGTAATAAGGTCTTCAGCCATTTTTATCATTTGTTTTTTAGGCATAGAGGCCTGACCATGAAGTCTGGGCATCGGTTTCATAGGCATGGTTCAAGTTTTAGGCCTAGAAGAAGAAGATGGTGTCAGTTTAATATGTAAGTCAGTAGGCCTGAATGCACCCTCAAAAGCCGGTGTCTGCACAGCAGCTCCGGACCCATCCAAGGTAGAGACATCCACAGGTTCCACAGTTGAAGCATCTTGCTGCATACCGGGCTCCAAATGGGTCTCAGTAGAGGCCTGCGAATCTGAAGTAGCAGGTATCAAGGTCTGTGAAAGCACCTTACTGAGTACCGGCGAATTGGCGACTAGCTTAGGAGAAGCGTCGTCGGCAGCTTTGGACCTAGTCTCTGTCTTTATCTTTACGTTTTTTCAGAATGTCGGTAGTTGGGTGGCTTACCGAAGACATATCTGGATAATTGAACTGAGTACCAAAATATTTAGAAGCGAAAATGTACAGACGACGAACAGTCCGTGGTTTAAATAAGGCACAAAACCAACAGCGAGGTATGTCGTGGTCAGGGCCTAGGCAAGGAATACAGTACGAATTAAAATCTTTATGAGGTATTTGCTTTCCACAAGAAAAACAATTATTGACTTTTACTGACATCGGTTTAGAGCAAGAAAAAGTTTCACCAATGGGGTACTTAGCTTTAGTTGAAGACTTCGGTTCTGAAACTCGAAAACGGAAATTTCAGGAGTTGGCCGACCGGCACTTGCGAACTGCTTCTGGCACCGTACAGCAAGAAAGACTGATGTAATGGTGTCAGCTGCATGCTTTATACCCCTGACTACCTGACCTCATGGAAGATGAGACAGCAACCGACACAGGACCCAAGACATTGATAAACAGGCCGACTGAGGGCTACTGCAAGCAGATAACCCAAATCTGATGACTGCAACAGTGAAACATGAAGAACATCCCTAGTTCACGTCTACATTTACCTAAAGTTAGTCTTTTCATCTGGCTGATGTTGAAGTATCATGCAAATTAGGAAGTACATACTTGTTTGTTAAAAGTATGCTTGCCTAGTGCCTGGGATCAAACTGCTTGAGTAAGGGAAAAGTACAGTTTTGTACCTATCATAAATGTAGATGTTCGAGTGCTAATACAGCTGCAGTCATAACAGATGGGTTCTCCTGCCGTCAAGCGGGTCCTCGGTCAGCCGAATTCAAAAGTCTAGGTCCGGCGTCAGTTGTCGTCGCTTCTTCCCTGACGTCAGTGCGACAGGGGTATAAAAGAACCAGCCAACGCCATTTTCTTCAGTTTTTCTTGCCCCAGATGTCAGGTGCCCCCAGAAGGAAGGCAATACATAAATTTGTGTAATAAAGCAATGCCATATAATCAAAATACAATAGTGCAAGCAAATACATCATGAATGAATACCCCAAACAGGTTGCAAGAGGAGGTGTTAGCCAATAGGCCTGTCACAAGAGGGGAAGGAGAGAGGGAAACCTGGACTGCAGCTGTATTAGCACTCTAACATCTACATTTATGGTAGGTACAAAACTGTACTATGTTCATCGTGCATACAGCTGCAGTCATAACAGATGGGTAGAATCCCAAAGCTAAGAAGGGGGTGGTAGGCACTAGGTGGAACTAGGAGGAGCCAGAATGCCCTGCAAGACTGCAGGGGCAAAGCCCGCTCTAGATTTTGAGTATAATGGAAGGTGGTAGTGCTTGGAGAAGGTATGCACAGAACTCCAAGTGGCTGCTTCCAAAATATCTTTGGTAGGAACTCCTCTGAGAAAAGCTGCAAAGGTAGCCGTGGCCCTTGTGGAGTGAGATCTGATGCCTGTAGGTACAGTTTTGCCATGAAAAGAATAACAAAAGCGTATGCAGTGGGCTATCCATTTTGAGATAGTCTGTTTGGAAATTGGCTTCCCCTTGAGCTCCTATAGCATAGGACACAAAGAGCTGTTCTGATTTTCTGAAAGGCTTTGTTCTGTCCAAATAATAATGCAGTTGTCTGTGGATGTCCAAGGAATGTAGTAATCTCTCCCCTTTGTTTTGAGGATTAGGGTAAAAGGTAGGTAAGTGTATAGCCTGATTCAAAGCTACCCTGGATACCACTTTTGGCATAAAGGACAGGTTGGTTCGTAAGGAAACTCTGTCCTGATGGAAGATGATAAAAGGCTGCACAGCCATGAGGGCTTGTAGTTCCGATACTCTACGAGCTGAGGTAATAGCCAGAAGAAAAGCTGTTTTCCATGACAAATATTGCAAATCTGTTGAGGCCGCTGGCTCAAAAGTTGGCAAGGTCAGCTTTTCTAGAATGAAATTGAGATCCCAAGCAGGTATTGTTTGCTTCCTTGGGGGTTTTAGATTCTTAGCCCCTCTGAGGAACTGTCTTAAGAGAGGGTGAGAGAATAAAGGTGGATCAGTGTTGTATTCTGCAGAAATGGCTGAAGCATGGATTTTGATGGAGGAGAATGAAAGTCCACTGCTTAGTAGTTCAGCTAGATACTGTAATATTTGAGGTAAATTCAGTTTTCCAGGATCTTGGCCCTTTTTCTCATTCCAGACACAAAACCGTTTCCATTTTGCGGAGTAAGCTTTTCTAGTAGATGGCCTTCTGGCCTCCAAAATGACATCCTGCACCTCCTTGGAGAGTAGGGTCTGTTGTGATGCTAAGGAATCTTCCATGCGGCTAGATTGAGTGTTTTTAACTGACTGTGGAGAGTTTTGAAGCTGTGCTGAGTCAGAAGAAGAGGCATTAGAGGCAGGGTCCATGGTGGGGAATGCATCAGGCTCCTCAGGAGTGGGTACCAGTGTTGTCTTGGCCAGTCTGGAGCAATGAGGATCATCTTTGGTCTGTCTGCTCTGGTTTTTAATAGAACTTTGGGCAGCAGAGGAAGAGGTGGGAAGGCATAAACTGTCATTGATGTCCAACTGAAAGAGAGAGCGTCCACTCTCCAGGCCTTTGGATGGAAATTCCTTGAGCAGAATTTTGTCAATTGGTGATTTTTGTGGGAGGCAAAGAGATCTATGTCTGGCCTTCCCCATGCTTGAATTATCTCTGTAAAAACTTGAGGATGCAACTTCCATTCGTGTGGATCTTTCATATTTCTGCTTAGGTTGTCTGCCAGCGTGTTTTCCTTGCCTGGCAAATAGTGTGATTGAAGTTCAATTTGTAAGTCCAGAGCCATGTTCCAAAGTGACATGGCCAGCCTGCATAGGGAGTATAAATGGTTTCCACCCTGTTTGTTTATGTACCACATTACTGTGGTGTTGTCCGTCCTTATCAATAGTACACCTGGTTGCAGAAGGTCTTTGAAAGCTATAATAGCATTTATTACTGCTAGCATTTCCTTTTGATTGATGTGAAGGTGCTTTTCTTTTTGGGACCATTTGCCCTGAATGCACCGATCTGTCATGTGCGCCCCCCAGGCGCAGTCCAAGGCATCTGTTGTGATGACTTGATTTGCTTGAGGCTTGCTGAATGGGAGACCTGTGTTTGTTTGGCATGCTTGAGCCCACCACAGAAATTCCTTTTGAAGACATGGAATTAGTGGTATTATTGTTTCCAAACTGTGGCTGTGTTGAGACCATAGGTTTTTTAGGTACCATTGAAGTTTCCTCATATGCAGCTTTGCACATGGGATTAGTAAGATGCAAGATGCCATGAATCCCAGAGCCTGCAGGATTTTCCTTGCAGTCAGCCTGGTGAAATTTGCTAGTGTTCTGAAGTATTGAGTTAGTTGCCCATGCTTCTCTGGCGTGAGGTAGGCCATCTGGGTGTTTGTGTCCAAGTTGGCACCTAGGAAAATTATTTTCCGAGAGGGTATTAGCCTTGATTTCTTTTTGTTGACTGTGTATCCCAGAGAATTTAACAACATTATTACATAAGCCAGATGTTTCAGAAGTATGTGCTTGCTGTCCACTTGGATCAGGCAATCGTCCAAACAGGGGTATATTTGTATCCCTTGAAGTCTGCAGTAGGCAATTACTGATGCCAGGCATTTCGTGAATACTCTGGGCGCAGTAGATAAGCCAAAGGGCAATGCAGAGAATTGATAATGGGTTGAACCTGCAAGAAATCTGAGGTATCTTCTGCAATTTTGTCTGATTGGGACATGCAGGTATGCCTCCTTGAGGTCCAATGTTAACAACCAAGACTCCTTGCCCAGCATGGGAAGAAGCTGCTGTAGAGTGAGCATCTTGAATTTTGGTACGAGTAAAAATGTGCTTAGGATGGATAGGTCCAAAACAGGTCTCCAATCTTTTCCCTTCCTTGGTACCAGGAATAGTCTGGAATAAAAACCTTGACCTTGTTCGTGAGTAGGTACCTCTTGAATAGCTTTCATGTCTATGAGATCTGAAATTTGTCTTTGTGCCTCTGCCCTTTGATTGTGTGGCAGGTTTGGCATGCCTTTCATTTTTGGAAGGGTGTGAAAATGGAATCTGTAGCCTCTGTTTATAATGTCCAGGATCCATTTGTCTTTTGTGACAATATGCCAATTTTTTTGAAAATAATGCCAGTTTTCCGCCTAAGGGTGCTGCCATTTGAGCCTTGCTTGGCATGCAAAGAGGAAAGTAATTGGGCTTGCTTTCTGAATGGCTGCGAATTATCCTCACCACCTCTTTGTGTAGGAGCTTGCCATTGTCTGCCTCTAAACGATCCTTGGGATTGCCCTCTGCCCCTCGGGCGCCTGTATCTACCTCTTTGGGATCTGTCCGTGGCTGGAAAGGACCAATTTTCGGAAGGCCAATTTCTACTGAAACGTGGGGGCTGTACCTGTAGAAAATCTTTCACTGTTTGCATTGATTTAGCCTTTTCCTCCATTTTCCTTAATACCTCCTCAGCATTAGCACCAAATAATACATCCTTTTGTAGAGGGGCATCTAGTAATTTAGCTTTGACATGATCTGGTAAGGTGTGTTCCTTGAGCCAGGCATGTCTCCGTATGACTGATCCTGTAACAGCAGCTCTACATGAGGCCTCTAGAGCATCAAAACCACATTGTAAGGTATGTTTACCCACTTGTTCTGCACTATGCATCAAATCCTGCAATTCCTTCAAGTCTGGTTGTTCAGGTTGTGACATTTTACTTCTCAATTGTGATAACAGAAACTGTTGGTACTTTAGCATATGAAACTGGCAGTTTAATGCCCTCATGGTTAAGGTAGCCGAGGTATATACCTTTTTTCCCCACCTTTCTAAGGATCTGGAATCACTCTCGGAAGGTAATGGATTTTTAGCAGTGGAGGCCTTAATTCCCTTGGGGCCCTGTGAGATAGTTTCTGGGTCAGCAGCATGGCTTTTGTACAGAAATTGGTGTGAATCAGGAACCCGGTAGTACCTGTCAGGCTTGACTGGGGCTGGAGGTAGAGAATCCGGGTTAAGGCAGGCCTCCAAGTACACATCATCTAGTATGTCCAAGACAGGAGGTATAGCCAGAGGCCTGTGCTGAGGAAGCAAGAGAAATTCCCTAAGCCTTTTCTTGGAATCTGAATAATCTTGGCCTTCCCAGTGGAAGTGTTCCCTTAAGGTATGCAAAGTTTCCCCAAATGAGTAATCCTCTGGGGGGGATACAGAAGGAATGGACTCCTCTACATCGGAGTTTTCAAAAGGGGAGTAAGGATGTTCCTGTTCATCAGAGTGCTCTGATATAATGGAGCACTGATCAGAGGAGGGGGATTCTTCCTCCACTCTGGGCCTTTTGTCCTGGGGAGGTTGAGAACCCCTGATAAGAGTAATTAAATCCTCAGCCATTTTAAGCATCTGTTTTTTAGGCATGGGGCCTGGAGATGGGCCCTGTGTAGCTTGCCTCTTAGAATGCATGGCTGCTTTAGACTTAGTGAAAGCCTTGATGGAAAAAGAAGAGGAAGGTCTGAAGACACCTTGCGAGGAGGTAGACCTGTCCACAGTTTGAGATTCACCTCCAAGAGTGGCTTCGGTATCTGTAGTCGGGGTGTGGGTCGAGGAGCCTGCGACCTCGGGCACAGGAGACACCGCCAATGAAGTGTCGTCGGTAGTCAGGGGCTGCGTAGGCGCCTCGCTGAGAACCGGACCATGTGTAGTCAGCTTTGGCGTGGTGTCGGAAGAGGCCGCGGACCTCGTGTGTCGGTCTTTATCTTTGTGCTTTTTAGACAAAACTGGAGTCGGAGTATCCGACGACATAATATAGTTAAATGTTTTGCCAAAATAATGCTGGGCGAACTCTGCCCGACGCTTAATGGTGCGCTTGTTGAATGTAGCACAAAAGGGACAGACCGAGACATCGTGGTCTGGGCCTAAACAAGGAATACAGAGGGAATGGAAATCCTTATGCGGTATTTGCTTCCCACAAGAAATACAATTATTAACTTTGTCTGACATCGGTCTGAGGCAAGAAAAGTTTCCCCAACGGGGTACTTAGCTTTCAAGAAGACTTCGGTTGCAAAATTTTTGTAATTTCAGGAGCTGGCCAACCGGCACTTGCGAACTGCTTCTGCTTCGGGCACTGCGCGGCAAGAAAGACTGAAGAAAATGGCGTTGGCTGGTTCTTTTATACCCCTGTCGCACTGACATCAGGGAAGAAGCGACGACAACCAACGCCGGACCTAGACTTTGGAATTCAGCCGACCGAGGACCCGCCTGACGGCAGGAGAACCCATCTGTTATGACTGCAGCTGTATGCACAATAAACATCTGCTTTTTTCTAATTATTTTGTTTCTTTCCAACACTGCTGAATCTGGGCCTCTATGCTGGCATGCAATGCTCCATCTCCACAGTTCTCCATATGTCCTTCTGGTTCTTCAGTGTGATCCACAAGGAAGTTCTCCCTACAGGGAGAGCACTGCTGTACCAGAATCATCCCGACTTACTCCATGACACCACAGAAGGGGGAACACCACAGAAATTACAAAAAAACACAAACTGCAAAACGTAGTACAAAACAACAAAAGCCAGGAAAAGCACAGACCGATCTATTAAGTAAAAACACACTCTAGTGCTTCGGCTACAAAAGCCTTCAATGAGTAATAACAATTAAATAGACCACACCTTAAATACCATTTAATTCAAGCACCTGATCGTATCAATTAATATTTAAATTAAAAATTTCCAATTGCAGTCAGTAGCCAACAGAGGTCAGAGTTTCGTACTTAAGAAAAAAAAAACAGTCTCCTTATATAACAGTCTTCTTTTTATATCCAAACTTTCATCATATAAAATATATTTTTTTCCAAAATGGTGCCCCTAAGTCCTTCAGGGTCACTTTTATGATATAATTTAAAATGCATGTTCTTGCAATTGGACCTTAAAAGGTCTTTTGCTTTCCGCTTTCCCCTACATAAAAACTACTGCATTGACACCTGAAGGCATAAACAATAAATAACCTCAGTGTAACAACAATGTTGACTATTTGGCCTAGAGGGTAAACCATTAATTTTTTCAAAAGTTGTTACAATATATTTACAACTAGAACATCCCTTACACTGGAATGTTCCCCTCAATATTCGTTCTATATACAAACTACCATCTGGCTTAATAAACTTGCTGTGTACAATACTGTTTCTTATATTACGTCCCCCTCCTATAAGAGAACAAAGGGGTTTGCATATACTATTTATGAATTTCTTACATTTCATTAGAAAACCCCAAAAATACTTAATAATGTCCATAACTTACTCACTAAATACATCGTAAGTGGTGACTACACATTCTCCCCACCCCATCATGATCACTATGGTTATGCCCCATAGGTCCTTTACTTAGTATCTGGGCTTCAGAAGTTAAACTATCCAAAGATTTCCTAATAACTTCTCTATCATAACCCCTTCTCAAAAATATATTAATACTTTTTCCTAACTCTTTCTCTAATTCCGTTCCGTCATTACATAATCTACAAATTCTTAATAATTGACCATAGGGGAGTGCCTCCAATAAATGTGGTAGATGACAACTATGCCCATCCAAAAAAAATATTGCCATCTTCAAATGTTCTATGAACCTTAGTTTTAACTTTACCATCTGACAAACCTTGCAACTGGACATCCAAAAATACTACTGATCCACCATATTGGAGTCCATCAAATTTAAGATGGAATCTATTAATATTTAATTTTTGTACAAAAGACTGTACCATCTCATACCTATCCTTACACACAAACACCAGATCGTCAATATATCTGTAATATTTCACCACATATTTCTGCATAAATTCCTGTTCAACTTCCTGGGGGGGCACCTACAAACATACTGTGGAGTGGACGGACCAAGCAAGTCCATCACATTGCACCAATGAGGATTTTTTTTATGGCTTAACTCCCCCACCCCTTACTTTCACATCCAGTGCACAGAATGGGTAATGGTGGAACAGCTACATGAGCACCACTTGCCTGCCTCTGACTGTGGGATGGTATGCCTTTTTGGTTCTCTCCATACGCCAAGTTGGTCCTTATATATTTTGAGTACCAATCTCCAACAGGTCCAGGTCTCATAGGACGGAGACTGGAACAACCCTACCCTCCAAGATAAGCATGTCCATTCTCCCTGTCACTTGCCCAAGATGTTAGCCAAACCTGGGTCATCTGGGCTGTAGTCAGGGCTTTATCAATGTACAGCAATGGAGCGGCAATGAATATGCATGACCTTAGTGCAGCTCAAGATGTTATGGTGTACGTCTGCATAATGGGCATGTGTCCTAACTGTGAGATTTTCCTTGAAAAAAATATATCAAAATGGAATAGAAGAAGGGATTATCCCAGTTATGACCTGACCAAGGAGGACTCTATCATAGATCAGTTGATACTGTGGTAAAATGTCATTTTTTTGTAGCAGTTAAAACAACCGGTATGAAAACCACCTATGACCTTGTACCATTTGCACAATTAAAAATACAGTTACACATTGTTCAGTGGAAATACCATCTAGAAAGCGTGTGTAATATTTTAAAACTTTCTGCCATCTTTTTATACAGTGTGTAAAAGACCAGGTACCTTTTATAGTCTGAGAGTAAAATGGAAAAGGTTGGTCATTTAAAAATATGTATAAAAAAGGTACACTATGCAGCAATGTGAAATAAGTACAGCAAGTCTTCATGCAGCAGTTTCTTCCCCAATCTCGCTAAGCATTTCCAATTTTAAGACCACCCAGAGGTTAACTCCACCACACAGGCATTAGCATGGTGAGCAGTCTCACAGTTGCAGCTGCATGCTAATGTGGCAATCTGGAAATGGCTAATGCTAATTAGCCATGTGCTCTCCCCCCAGAAATATCTGCAGTTCCAGATTTGCTTATTTCACTTGAGGAGTAAGAAGTGACTACTGTAAAAACACAGAAGTTGCCCATTCAGTCCTATGGGAGTACCAGTGGTACATGCAAGTTCAGAGAAGACATGGGGTTAGGGGAGTTTGTTAGTGTGTCTATGCGTATGGACATCTATGCATGTCTGTAGGATCACAAATGAAGGTGTGTGTGTGTGTGTGTGTGTGTGTGTGTGTGTGTGTGTGTGTGTGTGGGTATGTGCACATGTGGATCTGTCTGGGTGGTCGCACTAGGGGGGTTTGTTAGGGAATCAACAGTCTGGATATGTGTATATATGCATATGTGCATGCACGTGCATCTGTGTGTGTGTGTGTGTGTGTGCATGCATGTGTGGAACATGCATATGGGCGAGGGTTTCTGAGTGTAGTCGACTGGGGGGGCTTGTTTATTGATATTATATATATGTGTGTGTGCGCACGCACGGGAGACTGCAGTCTCTGAATTGCATCTTCTCATCTTTGCACCAATTGACAAACCTGTGTTGAGGAATTAGCATGAGTCATGAATATGTTTCGGAATCCAAATTTTAGTAAATATTTGCATATTACTTGCACCTTAAGGAGACTTTGGACATCAGGCTATGGATGTCAGTATCTGATGTTAACAACTGCATTACTTGTAGGAAAGAAATCCATGTAGAGTGTTTCATAGTGTGTGCTGTGATTAGGGATGGAGCATGATGTCACCTTCTGCACCTATTTTGCTATGTTCAACCAAAAAGATCATTAAGAGAATAGCCAATTCTCTTCAGGACTACCTGAACTAGAAAAGGCTACACATCTTGTCCAGGGCTGCTATGTCAACCACAGACACCTGGCTCAAAAAACAGAGAGAGAGAGATGTCCCAGAGAGAAGGAATCCTGCAAGGCTAACAATATTATCTACTGAATTTGAAGGCCACCCCAGTGTTAGGACTGGTGGAGAACTTGGGCAGCTCCCAACTCTGATGCCTACTTGGAGCTGTCATAAACTCAGATGATGGCATGCCTCCCCTATGCTAAAACCATGCAACAGTCACGCCAGACTGCCATCCCCAGGCATCTTCTTCTGACACCCATATTTTTATAATCAAGGGCAAAGGAGGATGAGGACTGAAATTGTGAATAGTACTATGGGCATCAGTAGTTCTAATCCAAGAACACACACCCGCAAGTAAGGCTGACGTAAGGGCCACAATAAAGAATGTTGGACTTACTTATATGGTGCTGGCTAGGTTTTTTGTATAACATTGAGGTGATTCTATATGGTGTTGCCACAATAAAGAATGTTGGACTTACTTATATGGTGCTGGCTTTGTTTTTTTTTTGTTTTTGTATAACATCAGTAGTTCTCTAATTTACCTTTGCCAAATTTCATTGTGCATAGTTTGAGAGCCCAAAGACACTTCTCTCTCTCTCTTTTTAATTTGTTTACTCAAAAGACACTGTTCTTGACCTCAAAACTAGTGACAGTGTGCAACAAAAATGACGACGACTCCTTTTGAAAAATTGAAACTTTTTACTGATAATGTATGTGAAAACATACTCAAAAAGTCATTTGACTGCAATCACAACATTAAAGTCTGCACATCTAAATACTTTAAAAAAAACAGTACTTCATATGGGATTGAAGAGCTTTCCCTTCCATGCCTAGGCAAAGGGCCTATGTTTCCTGTATCTTACACTTGTAATGACCAACTTAAAGCTTAGTACATTTTGGGGAAAGGGGCAATATCCTTTCACAGCAACCACCAATACCAAATATAAAACTAGTGTTAACAGAAGATCTAGTAATATCCACCCATACGTGGAGCTATAACAAACCCAAATTTCCTCAGTAACAGCCTCACTCTGACCTACAAAAGCACAATCCTAGACTTTGATGAAACACCTAATCTAAACACTGCCTGCTTAAAAAAGGACAGAGATTTTGTGCAATTTCAACTGGCGACACAAATTTGTAATCCCTGCCCACCTATAAACTGAAACAACTCCTAACTTCACTCCTTCAAAATTTATATACAGATCTCCAGCACAAAAAAAGACACTGAATTCTCCAAAGTCCTTCCAGTAATGTGACTTTTATTCCATTTCTTTAATCACAGTACCAAAAACTCAGCCACTCACATTTTACAATTTTTAGTATTGTTGCTAAATAATGACAGAAATAAACATTTAGGCATCAAAGTTTTCACCCAGAAAACATCCACAGTTGTTGTGTCCACTTACCTGACAAACTAATTTCTATTAGGGAATCTCTTGTAGTGGTTCCAGCTGCTGTCAGCAAATTAATAGACTGGTCTGTTAAATGATTACAGTAACTAAGATTCAGTTTCTTCAGCTGGGGCATGTACCGAATTATTAACCGGAGTGAAACATCTGTGACATCCAGCCCAGAAAGATGTAATTCTACCAAGTTACGTAGTTTGCTTCTGTTGTCTAGCTGACCTAAAATATAAACAATATTAATTTATACACAGAATATCTGGAGTTAACTGAACTGCACAACATATCCTTAGCATATTACTCTCAATATAAAAGTAGATGTATATTCCACATCAGGAGTTAGCTTATGGCGACAAAGCATACTAAACAGGTTAAAAAGACACCAAACTAGGTGGCTCAGGTGAGCTCCATCTTCTGTCAGATTATTTTTATCTACATTTACATGCAACTATACAGATCCAGCAATAAACCTCAACACTGTTTTCTTCAACAAGGAAAAAAAATTAAATCTTAAGCTGCTTCTTTTGCAGTTGGTTCCAGTCCAACTTTTCACTACCAGACACAGCACCCATCTTTTACTACTCAAGATACTTGAGACTATAATGTGTGAATACTTGCCATATCACAGCCTTTTGACAGGATTACTGAGATTTATCTTCAGGCACAAACAGCAATACCTGCAGGGTGACTGGATGTCCTTTTAGGTCAAAATGTACTTTTTTTGGTTGTAAGCAGCTTTTTTGTCACATAAAGCTGCAATAATCTTACTCTTTTCTTTGGATTTCTGAAGAATGTTCTAGGAAATTTATGTACACTATAGAACAATTCTTATAGAAAAAAATATAACTTCTGAAAAAGTACTTTGATCTAGCCCCATTGGGCGTAGAGGGAAAAAGCCCTGACAATGGCCAAGGACCAGAGACTGATTACCAGCTTGGGCGCCTGACAGAGCTGGCAGGGCAGGATGGAGGAGCACGTCCTGGAAGGGTAGAAAGGAGCTGGACACTCACTACCACAATCTCTTGGAGGGGGGCTCTGATGTGAAAGTGTGGCCTGGGGGCAGGCATTACAATTACCAAGTCATGGCCTGGTGGTAACCTTCACTGTGGGTGTGGATAAGTGTGCACTCATAAGGCAAAGGCATTACAGGCCTCAAAGGTGAAGTAAAACTCACCCCCACACACACCAGCCCACCACCCAGAAGTGGTAATCATGCCACTGAAAAGCATCCTCATTGTCAGGATGCTGGCAATGGCAGAAGCCACCTTCATGGCTACTTGAATTACAGCATCTCATTGCAGCTCTAATCCCACCATATATCAACAGAAACATCCCTAGTAAGAGGAACAAACTAGTTGAGTTCAACTGGGGGAGGCTTGATGGTCTTCTCATCCCATAAAAGAGTTCTAGGCTGGACTGCAGAAACAGTCTTGAACCCCTCAAGGAAAATTGCTGTGGACACCCGAGTACAGGATTGGGCTTTATAAGAAAGTGTAATGAGCACATGCCATGATTCATACTGCTGCTCTACAGTCTGCTATACATGCTAGGACTATGTGGAGCAGCAGATCGGAACGCTTCCCTTGGAGCCAGCATCAACTTTTCACTCCTACTTCCCCTCACTACCTATTTCTGTCATAACCTGGGATTCACTGGAAGAGTAAGGGAGGGGTGGTGGTTGTGAGCACCTGGTACCAGCTCTGGGAAGGTACTACAAAAGGAAGTACATTACAGAAGTGGAAAGTATTGCCTGGCTTTGGAACTAGTAAAATAGGACTCTTCAACCACTAGCTGTTTACTCTTTTGCTCCAGGTTTCAACATTTTTTTTTTGCAAATCCTCTCAGACTGCTTGCTCCATTGTTTCAGGTACCTTATGTGGCCTTAGACTAATCTTCTCCCCATGACTGTTTCTAAACAGTGTTTAATAAAAGTGTTTTTTCTAGGCAACTCAAAGAAAACATATTTGCTCCTTAAAAGGATCTCTTGCACCTACTGCACTTATCACCCTAAGTATGGATAACATCCCCTGTTCCTAGTCCCTGACCTCAATCGCTGTGCTTGCCAGACTCACTAATGCCTCTGGGGTTTTAAGACATATGATTTGTGTGACAGATTTTTTTCTGTATGCCTCTCCACTACTTGCCTTACCTTACAGTTTCATTAGTTTACTCTTTCAGTTTCTTTATAGGGTCTTTGCCACTTAGCTAGAAACTTATTTTCTGTTATGGAGACTAAAACCAGGGTGCGCTCTCCTACTTGAAATTCTATAGTCTGGAATCCCTACTCTAATCTCCTAATTGGTCAACTTGTGTTCCATCACATTTTTTCCTTCTTCAAATCACTTTAAAAAAGTTGTTTCTTCCTCTTCACACAGCTTTTTAACAATACTCTAATAACCTTCTGGGGCATCTATCATACAACATTTCAAAGGGGATAAATACTGTAGAGGCTTGGAACATTTCTTGGACTGCCAATATTAAATAAAGCAACAGATGGTCTCAGCTTTTCCTGTGTTTTTCTATGACCTTTCTTAACAATGTTTTAGTGTCCTATTAAAACTATGATTTTTGGAATTAGCTTTCCCGAGGTAAACTGCACAGTCCAACACTATCAAAATATAATTGTGTTCCTAGCTGGGTCTGAAAAATGGTCACACAATAACTACAGCAATAACCACAAAAGGACCCTCAAATAACCCTAACACTTTCTTCAGCTACATCCGTTGTCTAAAAGGTAGGACCCATAGGACCCAGACATGTGCTGAACTAGTGACAAATGATATCACACACACAATGATCCTGCACAAATTGCTAACCTACTAGCAGACAGGTTTCTACCCTTTATCTCCTCCAAACATATCACAACCCATACCTTTAACAGCTCTCCTGCCCTATATATCTACAGAACAGGTCATCAAAGCTCTAAGGCAAAAAAACATATCCTACATGGGTCCTGATGGCATTCCAGCTTGCATTCTAAACAAAGCAAAACAGGAATTAGCAACAGCCTTAGGCACCCTATTTAGCCACAGCCTGAATACAGGATTCGTCCCAGCTGAAAAGAAAATTGTGATTGTTATCCCCCTCCATAAGGGTGGCTTAGGAACAGATCTGAGGAATTATAGACCCATAAACCTGACTGCCCTTATCTGCAAAGCCATGAAACATATCATGGACCTCATAAATAAAGACATAGGTGATCTCCAAACCCTTGATCCAACTCAGTTTGGCTTTGTAAAGGGTCGATCATGCCTGTTAAACATAGCAGACTTGTTCGAAAATGTGACCAGGGCCATAGATGAGGGCAAATCTGTGCATGCAGCATATCTGAACTTGGAGAAGGCCTTTGACGCAATCCCACCTAAATATCAACCCCTTTGTTGTTAGGCAGGTCACAAATTGGATCATTAAACATACCCATGCTATCAAACTTGTGACCACCTCAACCAGCAGACCTGTCACCACTGGGGTTCCACAAGGTCCAAAACTGGGCCCCCTTTTGTTTGGTATTTATTTCTCGGAAATTCAGGTCAAAACAAAGGGGATGTGGCTGACCATGTTTGCTGATGACTGCAAACTTGGCATGATCGTTGACTCCCCAAATAATGTCAGTGTACTCCAAGAGGGGCTTACACAAACCAACGATTGGTGCCAAAGCCATGGACTCAAAATAAATGCAAAAAAATGCATCATTATCCCCTTCAGTAAAGGCAATGTCCCTACTAACTATCAAATAAACAATACCTTAAGTATGAACACTGTAGTGACGTATTAGGGCACAATAGTAGACTGTGACCTAAACTTTGACCACCATGTGTCCACTGTAGTAAGAAAGGTATTCTATGTCGCACATCTGATTAGCAAAGCCATAGCCACAGGAGCAAAAGAGGTTATAATCCACTTATACTCATCCCTTATCAGGCCCATAATTGAGTACAACACCCCTTTGGTATGTACCACACCAGACACCTGCAGCAACTGGAGAGACCCCAGAGATTTTTAACTAAGAAGATACAGGGTTTTCAGCACATGCCTTACACAGACAGACTGAAGTCTTTGTCACTGTACTCAGTAGCACATAGGCTGCTTAAGGAAGATGTGGAAGATGTGTGGCTTATAGAGCAATCTCTGAATCCAACCTGATGAAGTCGCTGCACATCTAGAATTACCCGCTCCAGCGACCTAAATCTGGCCTGCGATGTAAATAGAATATGTTTGAGAGACAAATTCATCTCACAGAGGTTGCCCCTTCTCTGAAATAGGCTACCAAGTCATGTTAAGCAGAGCACCTCTATGACTGTTGAAAAGGAGCCTGGATGAATGGATGGGAAACCACAAATTCTTGCCGGGAATAACTCCCACATCCCTCTTGGACATGGGCAGTGATTACTAATAATCTTAGGCACTGACTAGACTTTTTCTCTTGATATACAATGGGTGTGTAATAGGCTAGGCTTAAAATGACCATCGGGCCAATAGCCTATTAACCTCCTATGAACCTCTGAATACAAGTAGTGGAATCAAGGGGATTCCTGAAGTCCAGGTTAGGAACTGCCCTTTGGCACTTGGGAAACAGGAAAAATAGTTTTTAAATCTCCTTTACGAAACATGGCAAATAAAAATAAAGTCAGGACACTTGCTTTAGTCTTATCCATTCTGAAATGCTCCCCGCCCCCCCAAAATACAAGGCTGTGAGCCATTCTAATGAACACCTGACTGCAACACTTAGGTACTAAGCAACTGCCACTTAATCTCCTCCCTCTCCTTTGCTATACTATAAACCAGCTTGTTTTATAATTAATTGGAAGGACAGTCTGAGGAAGGTCCCATGGGGAGTTCTTCCCCCACTACCCTGGATAAATTCTCCCTAACATAGCTTAGTGTTTTATCCTCCCATTGGACCTTCTTGAAAGTTAGCCAACGTAAGGGGCAGTCAGAAAGACTGGGATCCTCCTCATGTGTGCCACAACAGGTATCATCCATGTGCAACTAACATCGGGCAAATCTGCAGTGCAAATAGTGGCCTGCTACAGATCACCCTCCATGACCCAGTACCACCACTCTGCCTTTCTGGAGACACTGGAAAACATGAAGGTCCTACAGAACACCCTGATCTTGGGAGATTTCAATTAACCTACCATTAACTGGGAAATCTATTTGAGTACAAACTCCCAGGCTCAGCGCTTCCTGGAATTTATCAACTCAAATGCCCTAGACCAGCTGGTAAACTCCCCTACCACAGGCCACAACATATTGGACCTGGTTATCACCAACATGGGCGACAGGTGCTCCGTACCGGAGGTCAACCCATCACTGGTTAGATCAGACCATAAACTAATCACCCTGGATGTCCACACCCCACCACCACCCCCAACCAAGGAAACCACAGTGAAACATTTTTCTAAAGCAAACTTCACCTTACTTAATGCAGAGGTGGTAAGTTTCACAGCCCCCAAGCTAAAGGATAACACTGTCCAAGATGCAGAATCCTTTACAATTGCACTCTATGAGCACCTACAAGGATGCATGGATTGTGCCATCCCCAGCAAGACCAAGACTCACTCCCCTAAGAGAAGGAAACCAGTCTGGTGGACCCCTGCCATAAACAGGTTATACAACAAAAGGAGGAAACTAGTTCAGAAAAAAGCAAATCCCAAGAAGGAAAGACATCCCTGATCAGTATCAGTAAGAAACTAAGGTCCTTCATAAAATCATCCAAGGCTAACTTTGAAAGAAAAATAGCCAAGGATTCGAAAGATAACCACAAAGCCTTCTTTAGCTATGTCAAGAATCTAAGTGGCAACTCGCAGATATGCTCTGAGATAGTGCAAAATAGCACAAAATATACTGAACCTACTGATATTGCCAACATACTGGCAGATAGATTCAGTGCAAACTTCTCCCTCTCACCTTCAAAAAGGCCCACAACAATACCGGAAAAGTGTAGTGTCCCGGAAATCACAGAAGCACAGGTGAAAACAGCCCTTTCAAAAGCCAAAAACACAGCATCAATGGGGCCAGATACTGTCCCAGGCTGCATCTTGCACGAACTACAGAAAGAACTAACCCCCCACCTAAACACGCTTTTCAACCTCAGCCTCTCCACAGGCTACGTGCCCATAGAATGGCGCACAGCAATGGTTATTCCGCTCCACAAAGGAGGGGCCACAACTGACCATGGTAACTATTGCCCCATAAGCCTGACTAGCCTGGTCTGCAAGGCTATGGAGCGCATCATCATGGAACTCATTAACAAAGACATTGGGAACCTCCAAACACTTGACCTGACACAGTTCGGATTTCTTAAGGGCAGATCATGCCTACTACCTCTTTGAGACAGTTACCAAGGCCATAGACGAGGGAAAGGTGGTTTACACAGCCTACCTTGATCTCGCCAAGGCGTTCGACACCATTCCTCACTCGGGTATTATAGAAAAACTCACCAGCCTGAACATAAACCCATACGTCACAAGATGGGTTGCCAACTGGCTTACAGACAGAACTCACACGGTAAGAAGAGCGGGCTCCAGGTCTGACTCTAAGCCAGTCACAAGTGGTGTCCCGCAAGGCTCGGTTCTGGGACCCCTACTGTTCGGCATATATTTCTCAGAAGTACAGGCAAACACAGGAGGACTATGACTAACCAAGCTCGCCGATGACTGCAAACTGGGAGCCATAATTGACTCTTTGACTGACATGGACATCCTCTAAAAAGGCCTTACTGAGACAGACATCTGGTGTCAAAGTCATGGCCTCAAGCTAAATGCCAAATAATGCATAGTCATCCCGTTTGGGAAAAACAAAAAGTACAGTTGTGTACCTACCATAAATATAGATGTTCCAGTGTATTCACTGTTGCAGTCATTACTCTTGGGTTATCCTGCTGGCAGGCTACCCACAGTCGGCCTGAATTCCAAAGTCCTGGCCCGGCATCGGTTGCTGTTGCCTCTTCCCTGACGTCACTGCGCCAGGGGTATAAAAGATGCTGCCGACGCCATTTTCTTCAGTTTTTCTTGCCCCAGATGTCAGGTGCCCCCAAAAAGGTAGGCTAAATATATTATGCCAATAAACATACATGCAGTAAAGAAACATTTCCTTCATCTACAAGCAAATACACCACATAGGTTGTATAGAATAGAGAAGTACAGATAAACCCCAGCAGAAGAAAGGGGACGGTGGGAGGGTAACCTGGACTGCAACAGTGAATACACTTGAACATCTACATTTATGGTAGGTACACAACTGTACTATGTTCATCGTGTTTCACTATTGCAGTCATTACTCTTGGGTTGAATCCCAAAGCTGAGGATGGGTGGCTGGGCTAAATAGGATTAGGAGAGGCTATGAGGCCCTACAGAACTGCAGTGGCAAAGCCTGCCCTGGATTTAGAGTAAAGTGGTAAGTGGTAGTGCTTTGTAAAAGTGTGCACTGAACTCCAATTTGCAGCCTCTAAGATGTCTTTGTTTGGTACTCCTCTGAGGAAGGCTGCTGAAGTGGCTGCTGCTCTGGTAGAATGAGGCCAAATGCCTTTAGGCACTGATGTGCCATACTGAGAATAGCAGAAACGAATGCAATGGCCTATCCATTTAGAAATAGTCTGTTTTGAGATAGCTTTTCCTTGTGATCCTGCAGCATATGACATTAAAAGTTGCTCAGTCTTTCTGAAAGCTTTAGTTCTGTCCAAGTAGAAGCATAGCTGCCTGTGTATGTCCAAAGAATGCAGAATTTTCTCACCCTTGTTCTGTGGGTTTGGATAAAAGGTAGGCAGGTGAATGGTTTGGTTGAGGGCTACACTGGACACCTCCTTAGACATAAATGTTGGGTTTGTCCTCAGAGAAACCCTGTCTGGATGAAAAATGGTAAAAGGTTCAACAGCCATAAGTGCTTGAAACTCTGAGACCCGTCTTGCAGAGGTTATTGCTAGGAGCACAGCTGTTTTCCAGGATAAGAATTTTATATCCGCTGTTGAGGCTGGCTCAAAAGGAGGTAGTGTGACTTTTTCCAAGACATAATTGAAGTCCCATGCCGGAATTGGTGCTCTCCTTGGAGGCCTGATGTTTTTGGACCCTCTGAGGTACTGCCTTATTAAAGAATGAGAAAAGATAGGTGGTTCCGTATTGTAATGGGCTGAAATGGCAGAGGCATGAATCTTAATTGATGAAAAGGAAAGGCCTTTGTCCAGCATCTCAGTTAGGCATTGTATAATCTGAGGGATATTTGGTACATACGTGTCAATGCCTTGTTCCTGGTTCCAAGCACAGAATCTCTTCCATTTTTCTGCATAAGATTTTCTGGTACTGGGCCTTCTGGCCTCCAAGATAACATCCATAACAGCCTTTGAAAGAGGAGTGTTCTGAATGGCTACATTATCTGCCATGCTGCCAAATTTAAGGTCCTGAGTTGGCTGTGCAGGATCTGATTGTTTTGTTGGGTCAGCAAGTGAGAAATGTGAGGCAATATCCATGGTGGACCTTGAGACAAGCTCTTTAGGATTGTGTACCAGTGCTGGCGTGGCCAGTCTGGTGCAATCAGTATCATTTTTGGCTTCTCTTGTCTGTCCTTTAGGAGTACCCTGGGAAGGAGAGGCAGTGGAAGAAAAGCATATACTGTTAGATTTTTCCAGCTGAAGGACAGGGCGTCCACTCTCCATGCTTGTTTGTGATAATACTTGTGCAAAATTTCTGCAGTTGGCAGTTGTGAGGGGAGGCAAATAGATCTATGTCTGGGCATCTCCATTTCCTTGTTATCATGCTGAAGACTTGTGGATCCAGTTTCCACTCGTGGGGGTCCATGAGGTTTCTGCTTAGTTCGTCTGCCAGAGTATTTGTTTTTCCTGGCAGGAATTGTGCTTGCAGGTGAACCTGATACGTCAATGCTGTGTCCCATAAGGTCATTGCTTGTCTGCAGAGGGGGTAGGAATGTGTACCTCCCTGCTTGTTTATGTACCACATGACCGTAGTATTGTCTGTCTTTATCAGTAGTTGTCCTGGATGAAGTAGATCCTTGAAAGTTGTCAGGGCATTCTGAACAGCTAGCATCTCTTTTTGATTGATGTGAAGATGCATCTGGCTTGCAGGCCATGTGCCCTGAATACATTTTCCTGCCATATGGGCCCCCCAGGCATAATCTGATGCATCCGTTGTCAGTGTCTGTCTGGCTGTGGGTAAAGTGAATGGCAGACCCTTGTTGTGGTGACAGGCCTGTGCCCACCATCGAAACTCCTGTTGCAGGCAAGGAATGAGGGTAATTACTGTCTCCAGGCTGTGGCAATGCTGAGTCCAAACACTTTTTAGATACCATTGTAGTTTCCTCATATGCAGTCAGGCATATGGAATTAGTAGAATGCAGGATGCCATGAAACCCAAGGACTGCAAGATTTTCCTTGCAGATAACTGGGTCTTTGTTTCCAACTTTTTGAAGTAAGAAGTCAGTTGCTTTCATTTGTCTGGCGTGAGATAGGCCATCTGGGCAGTTGTATTTAAGCTTGCACCCAGGAATATTATCTCTTGAGAGGGTACTAGTTTTCATTTCTTTTCGTTTACTGTGTACCATAGGCAAATTACTAATCTTTTTACAAACGCCAGATGCTTTAGAAGAATGTCTTTGTTCTCTGCTTGAATAAGGCAGTCGTCCAAGTAGGGATATATTTGAATTCCTCTTTGTCTGCAAAATGCAATTACTGGTGCCAGGCATTTTGTGAAGACCCTGGGCGCAGTAGGTAAGCCAAAGGGCAGTGCAGAGAATTGGAAGTGCATTGAGCCAGCTATGAATCTGAGGTATCTTCTGCAAGATTGTCTGACTGGGACATGCAGGTATGCCTCTTTTAAGTCCAAAGTTACGAGCCAAGCCTTCTTGCCTAGCATGGGCATTAGCTGCTGTAGAGTCAACATCTTGAATTTTGGAACCTCCAGAAACGTGTTTAGTATAGACAGGTCCAGTAATGGTCTCCAGGTTTTGTCCTTACTGGGCACTAAGAAAAGTCTGGAGTAAAATCCTTGCCCCTGCTCTTGTTGTGGTACTTGTTGAATGGCCCTCATGTCCATGAGGGCTGTAATTTGCTTTTGTGCCTCTGCTCATTGGTTGTGTGTCAGGTCTAGCATACCTTTTGCCCTTGGTAGGGTGTAAAAATGGAACCTGTAGCCTTCGGATATTATGTTCAAGACCCATTTGTCTTGGGTAATCTTTTGCCAATTTGATGAAAAAAGTGCTAGTTTTCCTCCTAAGGGGGCTGCCAAAAGAAAAGTGCTTGGATCTGGCAGAGGAAAGTCATTGGGACTGTTTCCTGTAAGGTTGTGATTTGTCTTCTCCGCTTTTGGAGGTAGGAGCACCCTATTGTTTAAGCCTGTATGAGCCTTGGGGCTGAGATCTGCCTTTGGGACATCTGTATCTGCCTCTTTGTGGTCTGTCTGACACTGGAAAGGACCAATTTTTAGAAGGCCAGTTCCTGCTAAATCTGGGTGGCTGTACCTGTAAGAAATCCTTAACTGTCTGCATGGATTTCGTTTTATCCTCCAGTTTCTTCAACACCTCTTCTGCTTTAGCACCAAGCAAAGTATCATGCTGTAATGGGGCATATAATAATTTTGCTTTAACATGATCAGGCAGATTCTGTCCCTTAAACCAAGCATGCCTTCTAATAACAGAACCTGTAACAGCAGCCCTGCAAGATGCTTCCAGTGAATCAAAACCACATTGCAAAGTATGCTTTCCCACTTGTTCAGCTGCATGCAATAAATCCTGCATTTCCTTGTTCTCTGAACATTCAGAATTTGGCAACTTTTTCTGTTTAAGCAGTGACATTAAGTATTGCTGATATGTAAGCATATGAAACTAACAGTTTAAAGCCCTTACAGCCAAGGTAGCAGAAGTGTAAACTTTTTTCCCCCATCTGTCCAGTGCCCTAGAATCCCTATCAGGGAGAATAGGGTTTTTTGCAGTGGAAGCTTTGATCCCTTTGGGACCCTGAGACATGGTTTCTGGGTCAGCAGCAGGGTTTTTATATAGGAATTTATGAGAATCTGGGACCCTGTAGTATCTGTCTGGCTTAGCAGGTGCAGGGGGTAAAGAGTCAGGGGACAGGCCGGACTCTGAAAATACATAATCTACAATGTCTAGAACAGGTGGAATAGCAAGGGGTCTGTGCTGAGGAAGTAGCAGAAAGTCCCTGAGCCTTTTCTTAGATTCAGAATAATCTTGGCTCTCCCAGTGAAAATGCTCCCTCATGGTATGCAGGGTTTCTCCAAAATAATAATCCTCAGGAGGAGACGCTGAAGGAATGGATTCTTCAGCATCAGAGTCCTCATAGGGAGGAATAGAATAATCCTGTTCAGAAGAGGAATCAGAGGAAATAGAAACCTTATCAGAAGAATCATATTCTGTCTCTTGCCTAGGCCTCTTATCAGGAGGGGGATGGGAACCCCTGATCAAAGTAATTAGGTCTTCGGCCATTTTAAACATCTGTTTTTTAGGCATGGAAGTCTGAGTAGGAGAATGCTGTACTTGTTTCTTTGTCTTTAGAGCTGCTTTAGTCTTTGTCTTTGAAGCTGAAGATGGTTTAACATATAACTGTGTAGGTCTGAAGACACCCTCAGAAGCCGATGCCTGCTCAGCGGCTCCGGACCCATCTGAGGGAATGATTTCCGAGTTTCCAATACCTTGAGTATCCAGAGGCCCAGTCGGCTCCACGTGGGAGTCGGAAGCGGCCTGTGGCTCTGAAATAGCGGGCACCAGGAGCTGTGAAAGCGCCCCACTGAGAACCGGCGACTGGCCTAACGGAGGCCTCGTCGTCAGTTTTGGACCTCGAATGCCTATCCTTTCCCTTGTCCTTGCGTTTTTTGTAAACTCCAGTCGTCGGCTGTTCCGACAGCATTATATAATTAAATCTTCGGCCAAAGTAATGAAATGCAAAATCGAACCGACGCTTAATAGTGTGTTGGTTAAATCTAGCACAAAACCGACAACTAGCAACGTTGTGGTCAGGGCCTAGTCAAGGAATACAGTAAGAGTGAAAATCTTTATGAGGTATTTGCTTCCCACAAGAAATACAATTGTTAACTTTTTCTGACATCAGTCTGGAGCAAGAAAAAAGTTTCCCCAACGGGGTACTTAGCTTTAATGAAGACTTCGGTTCAGAAATTCGGATTTGAAAATCTCAGGAGTCAGCCGACCGTCACTTGCGAACTGCTTTTGCTTTGGGCACTGCGCGGCAAGAAAGACTGAAGAAAATGGCGTCGGCTGCATCTTTTATACCCCTGGCGCACTGACGTCAGGGAAGAGGCTACAGCAACCAACGCCGGACGAGGACTTTGGAATTCAGGCTGACTGCGGGTAGCCTGCCTGCAGGATAAACCAAGAGTAATGACTGCAACAGTGAAACACAATGAACATCACCCACGAATTACCACATAGGCGGCAGCCCCCTTAATACAGAAGAGGTAATAAGAGATCTGGGGACCCAGGTAGATAGTAATCTCTCCTTTGACAATCATATTGCCAAAGTAGTTAGAAAATCCTTCTATGTGGTCCATCTAATTACTAAGGGGTTCGCATCTAGAAATAAAGAGGTTATGGTGCCCCTCTACTCGTCACTCATCAGACCCATCATAGAGTACAATGCCCCATTTGGGATGTACCTCACAAGACACTTCTAACAGCTTGAAAGACCACAAAAGCACCTCACCAAGAGGATTACTGGCCTCAAACATATGTTCTATGCAGCCTGACTGAAAAAACTCCGGCTGTACTCAGTGGCATATCGCTTACTCAGAGGTGATCTCTGCCTGACTTACAAATCCATGTCCAACTCAGAATTGATGGACATGCTCCACCTAAAGAAATCCAAGTCACTGTGAGCCACACGGTCTAGTGAGCTAAACCTCGCCACAACAATAAATAGAACATGCTGGAGGGATAGATTCCTGTCACAGAGACTCCCCATGCTTTGGAACAAAATTCCTAACTACATTAGGCAGAGCCCCTCACTAACACTCTTCAAGAGAAGCCTTGACGAGTGGATGGGTAACAGAAAATACACCCCTGGGATCACTTCATTGGCTCTGCTTGACAGAAGCTCAGTTAATTAATCAACGGGGTGGAGAAAGCTGACACACTCTGGCTAGGCTTATAAATGCCCTCGGGCAGATAGCCTAGTACCTACCTATGAACCTATATACGAACATTTGTTGGACATTAGGAAACAGAATGTAAACAATTACCTTGCAAAACATGTTTCAAAGTATCCTGGACATCCTTTTGGTTTTACGGGTATTGACACGGTTAGGGAAAACCCTAGAGGGGGGGACCATGGAAGGTTTTGCTTGAAAATAAAGAATTGAGATGGCAAATTAGACTGAATGCATACAACTTTCTGGGTTTGAATGAGAGTGTTTCGATCAGTAGTATTTTAAAACTTCGTTCTTATGTAGTGTGATGAACTGACTTGTTTTTTTTTTCTTCATTAAGTTTTTAATTTTTGTGTTTATACTTTTTTTATGAGTATATTTAAAATGTTGTCAATTTGGTTACTATACAACACATGCAAATGTTTTTTTTTTATTTATAGATGAAAATGTAGGAGACAAAGTGTTTTTAGATTGGATATTTGTAAACGTGACTTTTTGGAGGGTATTTAGTCAGCTGTTTACCTCCTCTTGTTTCTGAGGAAGTCTAAGGTATAACTTTGACGAAAGAGTGTAAACTTATTAAATTTGTGCTTTACTGTTCACAAGTGTGTGGCTGAACCAGTTTTTTTTTTGCTTTTGCAACTACTTTTTCCTCATACCTATCAATTATTTTACCATACTTGTCAGACATTGTAGGACTAGAATTAACCAGGTGTTTAGCAGCAGTAGTATTATCTAAAGCAATAGTTGCTAGGTCAGGTTTGAGATAAGAATATACAAACTGTATAAAGTTCCTCAATCTTTTAAGTCTAGCCTGTTTTTTTAGGGGCAGCTGGTTGACTATCAGGAAAATTGCAGGCAGTGACACACACATCCTCCAATGCTGACAACACAGGATAAATAGGGGAAGGTTCTCAAAATTCCACTTATAATAGTTCATAGTATTTTCTGAAGGACTGAGAAGCTTCAGTATTCCCCCACTGAAAACACTGGCACATTCTGGAAATAGTCTCAGACAAAGAGAAACCCTCACAAGGAGAATCAGACACCATGTTCTCCTCCGAATCTGAATCTGAAAACCTGAGGAGAAAATCCTGCACCTGTCCCTTCATATTCCTGCCCAGATTCAGAATCTTGAATCTTTACAGGAAGTGAGGCATCACACCTTTATATAAAAAAAAAAAAAAAAAAAACACCTTATAAGAAGGATCAATAAATACCCTGAATTAAACTCGAAGTCAGACTTAACAAGCTACTCCTGCTAAGGGAAATTTGAGCAGAGTAGAACCAGATACATGTTTAGCTTTCAGTTTCTTTTTGATAGGAAAAGTGGGGTCAACAGGGTTGTTAAAGGCAGCAGCAGCTTCCCTAGGGATGGGCACAACATTCTGACCAAACAGGGAAGACTTACCTGTCCCTTCTTCCCAGGACCGACAAGAGTGGCTCTCCCTTACCCACTGAGAGAACCCCAAAAGCAGTAGAGGATGTGGCCTGCTCACAGTCCACAGAGGCTGTAGGTGCTACACCAAAGAAATCCAGGGTAAAAAATGAGTGATCTTAGGAACTAGCTTTGGCCACAGCAGAGTCACCCACCTAAGGCTAAGGCAAACTGTTAGCCTAATGTGGGGGGCGGAGGCTGTTTGCTTACATTTTTTTTTTTTTTTGTGGCTGGAAGAAGGACCACTCGTGGTACAAACAGTCTGATCCATTGTCAAGAAGAAAATGGTGCCTCTTTCCCAGGAAAAACAAGCAGCAAAAGCCGGTAAAAATTTAATGTCTTTAAAATCACTTTTTTCTTGCAAAAACACAATAAAAAACACATTAAAACATTTTGCCAGACCCAAGAGTGTTTTTCAATTACTTTAAACAAGTTTTAAACTGACAGGAAAAAAGCATAATCCAGTTTAAAATACAGTTAAGTCTCGTGACAGTCTGTTAAAACACAAACTCCTAGAAGTAAAATAACTTTCCCAAGAATTAAAGTACAATTAAACAATTCACTTTTAAAGGTGCAAGGCTTTGCCAGAAAGGGAACTTATTTGCCCAGCAATGGAATATCCCAATCTAACCGACGATCTTCGAAAGCCACAGAAGCGTTCTATTCAGCAGCAGGAAAATTCTAACAGCTTGGTTCTCAAACCTATCTTTTTAGGCAGCTCAGCTCGAAGAACAAAATGCCTAACAGTTTGGACATGAGGAAGATGCCCTAAAGCTTTGAAAATTGGTCCGCTGTTTTATCCTTGTCAGGATATAACCCATATAACAAAGGCTACTGCAGCAGTGAGCAATGTGATGAACATCCAGGGTATTGGGAGCAATGGAACGAATGGTAAAAGAGTTGAATGAGCTAAGCAGGTATTTGGACTGTAGGTTAGAGACTCCCTTCCATATCAGGGATTGAGAAGATTGCAGGCAAAGGCCAAGATATGGGGGGGGGGGGTTACTAATTGAAAGACCAGCTTTAGTAGAGTTTTTAGTGGATTCTGCAACAGAAATTGCTATTACAAGGATAACTAGTACAACATTTACAATACTGCATGATAACTATAAGAACCAATCAGAGGCAGTTAAAAAAGACTGAGAAAAGAGATTAGAACAATAAATTAAATAGGAACAATGGATAGAAATCTAAAGGGAACCCAGGTATGCAATAAAGTCCAGAAGGCCTAGGAGTTTTGCATGCAAAGGTTTTCATAGGTATTCCTATTTCCTAAGCAGACTTCAGAGAATTTTTTTCTCAGGTAAATAGCAAACGTTGAAGATGTGATGGACAAGAAAGAAAGAGTAAATGGGAATTTTTTTTTGAGGGGGGGGGGGTATAATGAGTTGGCAGATATTAAAACTCCCTACAGTATACTTTGACAGAAATGTTGGGGGAACATGGGGGAACAAATGTTGGTAACTATAGAAATGATTCCTCTGGTTCATAGGAAGTTACTAGGCTAGTGGCCCTAGAGCACTTACAAGCCTCGCCATGTTAATCCCAAGTTGTCTCAATTGTCCTTGGTTAGATGGACATAATTCATAAAGCGAATCTAATGGAACTACAATGGCTACACTAATCATTGCCTACAATATTGTGAGACATCCTGACAGAACTCCAGCACTAAGTCACCTACTCACGCCCTACAAATCAAATCGCCCCCTTCGCTCCTCTGACAAAACACTCCCTTGTATTTCTAAGGCTAACAACACTGCAGGTAAAGCACTATTCTCCCATAACGTAACTAAATCCTGGAATAACCTTCCCCCTTGCTTTATCTTCTGCCTCCACTATTACGCTGTTCAAAAACTCAAATAAATTACACTTAATGAATTCCTGGCTATATCCATGCATTACCTAACCTTCACTGCTTCTACCACTCCAGATAGCTTCATATCCAAATTACACCTACTGTAATTTTTCTACAGTATCAGGAATTTTATTTTCTGCTCAAGTTTCTAACAGTTATACTAGCTCATGCTAAACTTACACTAAATAATTTCTAAGTAGTCTCGGTCAGTCTCTATAGTCAGTTATAATGCTTCTCTGGTGTCAATTTCTGTTTCTGTATCAAAAGTTGTATTTTTTTAATTTAGTGTCAATTTTTTTTGTATCAAAAGTTGTATTTTTATCTATTGTCAATTTTTCTTCTGTATAGATGATCATATTGTTATCAACTTGTTCAACTATTTGTTTTTCTGTACTGAATATGGAGCTTTTCTCCCCGGGACTCCGCTGTAAATGGACATGTGTCCAGTCAAACTATCCCAGTAAACAAATTTAAAATAAATAAATAAAATAAAAAATGATCAACACCGACTACCCCTGTCCATGAAGATCATGTATGTCATTGCCAGGGTGAATTTGCAGTCTCCCATCCATTTGTCTAGGCTGCGCTTGAACAGGGTCAGTGAGGAGCTCTGCTTCACGTGAACTGAAATTTATTCCAGAGTATTGGCAATTTCTGGGAGATATACCTGTCTCTCCAGCATGTTCTGTTAATGTCACAGGCTACGTTAAGATCCCTAGAGTGTGTCAGTCTTGTGCCATTTGACTTACAGATGTGCAGCATTTCAATCAGGGCAGAGTCAGAGACTGCCCTGTAGGCCAGGCACAAGTCACCTCTCAGCAGACTATATGATAACAGAGTACAGTGACAGGGCTTTCAGTCTATCCGCATAAGTCATGGTATGGAGGCCCTGTATTTTCTTGGTGAGAAACCATTGTGGTCTCTAAAGCTGCTGCAGATGTCTGGTGAGGTACATGCAGAAGGGAGCATTGTACTCCATTAATAGCGTGATGAGGGTTGAGTACAGTGGAGTTATAACATCCTTAGAACTGGTTGTGATGCCCTTACTTATGAGATGCGCAATGTAGAAGGCTTTCCTTACTGTTGTGGAAACTTGATGGCTGAAGTTCAGATTGTTATCTACCTATGTTCCCAGATCTCGCACCACTGGGTTTGAACTTAGGGGGGTGCTGTCGATATTATAATTAGCAGGGAATTCCGCTTTGCCAAAGGAAATAGTAATGCACTTTTTTGTGTTTAGTTTTAGACTGTGGCTTTGGCACCAGTCATTTGTTTGTGTAGCTCCTCCTGTAATATTTTAACATCATTGGGGGACTCAGTGATTGCACCCAATTTGCAATCATCTGTGAACCTAGTAAGTCAAAGGTAGTCTGTTTTAGCCTGGATGTCTGAGAAATAGATTCCAAACAGTAAAGTGCCCAGCATAGATCCTTGTGGTATGCCACTTGTGATGGGTCTACTGGTAGAGGTGGAGTCACCAACTTTGACAGTATCTGTTCTAGTGATGAGCCAACTGGCTACCCATTTAGTGATGTAAGGGTTAACCCCAGCTGGGAGAGTTTCTCAATGATACCTGAATGGGGGATTGTGTCAAAAGCCTTGGCTAGGCAGTATGCACGATCTCATCTTCAAAAAAGTCTGCCAAGTTTAATAAGCATGATCTACCCTTAACAAAGCCAAATTGGGTTGGGTCTAGAGTATGAAGACCGCCTATGTCCTTGTTGATAAGGTTTTGGATAGACATGACAACTGGAAATGCAACAGATTTTTGAGAGCTTTTCCTAAACTTTTAGTAGGGTTGCCTTTTTAAAATTTTTGAAAATTGTGGTATTGACTGTGGTAGTGTATTGTTTGAAGTATTTTATAGAGAATATCACTGATTTATAATTAGATTTAATCAGGGAGAGGAGATAAAGTAGGAATGGTGCAGGAGGTGATATTGATTAGGACAATGTCTGGAATTTTCAAACCCCCTAGTATGTAGGTTGACTATTTGTTTCAGACAGCTCTAGCTTCTTGGTTTAAGGAACTGTCATCCATCCTTCATGACCTTATGTAATGTATATAGAGCACTGGAGAAAAAGTAGGGTGTGGAAGAGTCCTAAGTTTGAAAAGTAATATTGTGGCTATATTGGATAAATCAGTACAAACATAATTTAAATAGGAAACTGTAAATGTTCTTCGTGTTTCACTGTTGCAGTCATCACTTGTGGGTTATCACTGCTGGTAGCCTTCGGCCGGCCCGAATACCAGAGTAAAGATTGTCCATCCTGCGTTGGCTGCAGGTCGCCAGGGACTGACGTCAAAGACATACTGTCTATCAGGTTAGGAGGAGGTGATCGCATAAAAAGTAGTCAAGCTGGAATACAAGTACAAACAGTAAGCATATAGATGTGTTATGCTCTACAAATGGTGGGAAGCACTTGAGTGATTTTCACCATATTAGAGCATGACAGAGGTATTCCTTTATTTTTGATGGCAGTAGTTTTATGCCAGCTACTTGGTATCTCTGCTAGAGTTCCCCAGCACTGTTTTCCTGTAGTGAGCAGTTCAGTATATGTTAGTACAGCATTCTTGTTAAAGACACTCCAGGGCAGTAATCTGTAGTCTTTAAAATCCACAACTCTACAAATACCCAACAAAAGTCAGACTTGTTTCAACTAATATGACAGCTTAAGGCACACTTTTGAACACTCATAGAAATTCAGCATGATATACTCAAAGCAACTTTTCATTGCTTTTCCAGCTAATGGCAGGATATAAAGGTATTGCCTTTTGGGGGGGATAATGCAAAGAAAGTGAATTACCAGGGCATCAGTAAATGTGCAGAATACTATGTGAAAGGACAGCAGTCAAGCCCCCACTACACTTACTGTGTAACGTACCACCACTGCATTCCCTGCTGAAGAGGTCCAGGCAGTAACTCACTTTGACAACCACACACACCAGTCATTCCAATTTTTCATTTAGATTCTGCCCAAAGGGAAGATAGATTTGTGCAACAATGAAAAAGCAACAAAATATAATAAGGAAGAAAGGCAGAAGTGTGCTAATAGTGGAAAAAACAGGAATAAAGTTAGTCCTCTGCTGCTATGGTGAATACTTCGTACAGTTTGCTACATTTTCTTTTCACTTTGTCTTTTCTGTTGCAATTAATTCAAGAGGAGGGTGCAGCTTTTTATTTTACATTGAGAAGGGGATGCCTGTGTGTGAGCATATGTTGAGTAAGAGTATCATCTAAACTCCCTGTAACTTTTGATTAGCAGTCCATTTTGCAGTTATCTAGTAAATGTGGGAATGGATAACCTGTTTGCTGTCTCACAAATATCCCCTACTAAGATGCCATGAAAAACACTAGGGATGTCTTCACTTTTGCTGGACTGAGACATTAAATCAAATTTGTAGAGTTAAAAATAGCCCATTACTCATCTATTTTGAATTTGTCATTTCAGCTGAAATACATAGCTAGTTCTTATAAAAAAAAAAAAGTCTGAGATTTCCCAGTACACTTTTCTGCTTCACATATGAACAGAGGATCTGTTTAACAAAAAAGCCTTCATTTAGGCTTCTGAATATGAGGAGAAAATGAAGGCACTTGAAATTTTTGACTAAATGCAGTATCAGGTGACACTTTACACACAGAAGTAGAGCTAGTAAACAATAAAACATTTTTTGTGGACAATAGCACATGGCTCAATGACTGTATATGTTTGCAACTTAGAAAATCAAAGTGCTGATGTGACTGCAAACAGTAGCACCATTTTCTAAGTAAAAAATTTCAAGTGAACTGAAAAATCTAGTGCAGAATGGTTTCTCAAGACCTTCTAAAATAAAAATTTCAAATCCAAAGCGGGAACTAAAGTCTTTCTTGGAAGCATGTGGAA